>NC_091064.1:118962809-119259801 GCF_000393655.2 Nicotiana sylvestris | reverse complement strand
ATGTAAATATATTTTTCATATAGTTTTCATACATCGATCGGTCATCTTGAGTTCTAGCATTTCATTCTATGATATGAGACTTCGAGTTACTTCATATGGTGTATTATGACTTTGATCACGTGCAATCCACACTCAATAATAAGTAGGAAGCGGTCTTTGCAATTATAATACTCAACTTGCGTCGGGGTCAAATAGCACAGGGAGTTTTAAAATCAGTATTCTAGTAAATACTCAAGAAGAGAACATGAAATAACTTAACTATACTTCCAAAAAAAAAAAGGGTGATTGTTATCTAATTTAATAACTAAGGAATTACACTAAGTAAAAGCAACTAGAGAATGCAATATATTTGGTGTTTTAAATCAAGTAAGGGAAAGCCTAGGGTTGTAACCTTTACCTAGGCATAAGCCTAATGGGTATACTAAGTTAATACTTGTTTGGTAGATCGAGGTGTATTATGACTCTCAATTCTCAAGTACCCACTCAATACCTCTCGGTCATAGAGTTGTTATGCCCAAATTGGCTTTCTCAAGACCAAATGGGTAAGCAATCTAAGTAATTGATTTGAGTCCAAGTGGAATTATCCTTATCTCTAGTTCAAATTCTTTAATCAAACTAGTCAAAACCTTAACTAGCTCAATTTCTTGTTAGCCAAATTTTTCTAGACTAAGTAATTGATATGAGTCCAAGTGGAATTATCCCTATCTCTAGTTCAAATTCTTTAATCAAACTAGTCAAAACCTTAACTAGCTCAATTTCTTGTTAGCCAAATTTTTCTAGACTAGGTTCCTCTTTTTCAAGTAAGAACTAAGTAAAATAGGCATGAATCAATATTTGCAACCATTAATTCTAGATATATGTTATACCCCATATTTTCGTACGTGAAAGTACACCATAAGTAAATTGATGAAAGCTCGGAAATGAGATGTTGCATCCCGCATTTTCGTACGTTAAAGTTTTGTCGTAAGTTAATCGATGTAAGTTTGGGAATGAGACTATTTTGAGATTATAAGCATTATTATTTCAAACAAGTGATGAGTAAATTCGTGAAAGTGAGAGGGTAAGAAAATCGAAGAAAATGAATTTCGTCAAAGTTTGACATTTTGGGATAAATACGGCCCGAGCTAAAATACTCCGATATTTATGGACTAGTATCATACAAGGTACCACATAGCCATGATAGTAAGGTGTACAAAGTATGTTAAAAGTGAGTAGTACTTTAAGTAGTTTGAGATATTTCTTAATTATGTGAATAAATGAGTTAATTAATGATTTTGGTGGGGAGATTAACTAAGAAAATAAGATTTTGGATAAGGCAAAAACGGCCCCAACGTGGCAACCCACAACTCCAAGTTTGTGACTCTTAAGTCACCTTTCAATGTGACACAAAACTGTGAAGCTTAGTAACACCAAGCCTTTAAAGTGGGGCCCACATCATAAGACATCTCAAAAACTTAAGTCATTCAAAGTAACGTGAATATTCAAATTCAACACACTTATAAAACTTCTATAACTTGGTAACCTGAGAAATTTAGCATCTTCAAATAGTTCAATATGATTTCATGGCAATTCAACAAGATTTCATAGCATCTTAAACAACGTGAGATTTTGCAATTATAAGGGAGCACGGTACAATTTTTCTCAAGAATATTATACGGATTTTTCCCTATTCCGATCTTGCCGTCGCGTGTTTTGTCGCAAATAACGTGTGTTAGAGGGATTGTCAAGAGAATCGACTCAGGTATGTTAAAGCTATCCCTTCTTTCCTTTTGGCATGATCTATACGACACAAACAAAACGAGCAAATGCACAATTTTCATAAATGACTCTATTCATAGAAACACTAGAGAATACTTATGTTCTTTATTCCCCATGTATCGTATTATTCTATCCTCTATTTATGGGTCTTAGAAAATACGTAAGTTGATAAAGTTTTTTTCATGATATTAATCAAAGGCATAATAGTCTTATGGCACTCCGAAAGATTTTATTGACGTACTTCTCATGCATTGCATTCATTTACATTGACCCATGACCAGATGACGTTATATACGCATATATATGTATATGTATATATATATGTATATATATATATATATATATATATATATATATATATATATATATATATATATGTATATATATGTATATATATGTGGAATATGAAAAAAGGTTACGACGTTATATACGCACCACCACCTGATCAATTGGTATACGTTGATGATTTGCCCACAATGGCCGAGATGATATGATGGGATGCCCTCAGAGGCTTGATGATGTTACGAACGCATATACCCATGCATGGTATGACATTTATACGCATATGCATGGCATTATAATATTAAATGATTCACAGAGATATTCAGATATACATGTTGAGTCTTTTACTCTATGTTTCTCTCATGTCTATTGTTTACTGATTTTCATTCCTAATATACTTAGTACATTATTTGTACTGACGTCCCTTTTGCCTGTGGACGCTGTGTTTCATGCCCGTAGGTCCCGATAGACCGGTTTAGAGTCCTCCAAGTAGGCTATCAGCTCAGCGAAAGATGTTGGTGCGCTCAATTTGCTCCGGAGTTGCTTATTTGGTCAGTATGATTTACACATGTATTGTTTGGTATGTCGGGGCCCTGTCCCGACCTTATGATGTTTATATACTCTTAGAGGCTTGTAGACATATGTCATGTATATTAAAGATTGTATGGTCTTATCGGCCTATGTTCAATGTACGAGTGATTATTTGGCCATATAGGCCCGTACGTCATATGTATAAGTCAGTATATCAGGTTGGGCCGTTTTTGTGATGACCCAAAAGGTCATCACTCGTTTTGAAAGCAAATTCTATGTTCCGAGGCCTTAAAAACCTCCTTTTATCTTACCTCAATTTTCGTGCACGGTCCGGACGTATATCCAGAACGCTTTTATGTGAAAATTTGATTAAAATGCTAATTTTGCCTTTAAAATTGAATTTAAGTTGACTTTGGTCAATATTTTGAATAAACGGATCCGGACCCGTGATTTGACGGTCCCGGAGGGTCCGTAGAAAAATATGGGACTTGGGTGTATGCCGAAAATCGAATTTCGAGGTCCCAAGCCCAAGAAATAAAATTTTGAAGAATATTGTTTAACTGAAATTGTAAGAATTTTTAGAAACTTAAATGTGATTGAATTTAATTGTATCGGGCCCGTATTTTGGTTCCGGAGCCCGGTACAGGTCTTATATGGTATTCAAGTTGTGTCTGCAAAATTTGGTAAAAAAACGGACTTCATATGACGTGAATCGGGCCCTCGGTTGTTAAAAATTTGAACTTAAGAGTTATGGAGATTTTTATTTAATTTTGATGCTAAACTCGTAGTTCGAGATGTTAATTTGGCAATTTGATCGCATGAATAAGTTCATATGATATTTTTTGAGTTAGTATGCATGTTTGGTTTGGAGCCCCGAGGGCTCAGGTGAGTTTCGGATAGGTTTTGAGGTGTTTTGGACTTAGAATTTTCTAATGTTTTGCTGCTTCTGGTGTGCTGGTGTATTGTTCTTCGCGTTCGCAAAGGAACTCTCGCGAACACAAAGAGTAATTTAGTCTGAGAGAGATTTTCTTCTACGCGAATGCGAGCCTCAGGTCATGAACGCGAAGCATTGGGGGTGTTACCTTTCGCGAACATGACCCGGCTATCGCGAACGCGAAAGCCGTTTGGCAGGGAACTGGGGGAAGGGATTTTACCCTACGCGAACGCGACGTAGGTCTCACAAACGTGAAGGTCAGGGGGATTAGCCCTTCGCAAACATGACAGGCTTCTCACGAATGCGAAGAAGACTTGTCCAGTGAATTAAAAACAGAACCAAAAAACGAGAATAAGCCATATTTTCATATCTCCTTCCCTAAAATCAGACCTTAGGCGATTTTTGAAGGAAAGTTCCAACACCAAATCATATGTATGTATTCTTAAACTCATCTCCTTCATTTTTCATCAACACCCATTAGATTTCTAGGCCTAAACCTTGTTCTTCCATGGTAGAATTAGGGATTTTGTATAGAATTAGGGCTTTTTGAATAATTGGAATTTAGATCTCACTTTGGGGTCATATTTTGGAACTAATTGCATATTCGGGCTAGTGGGTGAATGGGTGATCGAGTTTTGGTCAGAACCTCGAGTTTTGACCAAGTGGGTCTGGGGTCAATTTTTGACTTTTTGGGAAAATTGATAGAAAACCTATAATTAAGCAATGAGTATGAATTCTTTAGCATTTATTTATGTTGTTAAATTAATTTGGACTAGATACAAGTAAATTGTAGGCGAATTCTAAAGGAAAAGCGGTGTTTGAGGCTTGAGTTGGCCTTGGACGTTCGAGGTAAGTGTTTGGTCTAACCTTAGCTTGAGGGAATGCGAGTCGTAGTCTTATTTGCTATGTCTTAATTGTTGAGCATGACGTATAGGTGTGGTGAAGATTATTTATACGTTGGTGTCAAGCATGCCCGTCTGTCTTATACTATGATTGTTGCAACTCCGTTATGTATTGTCCATGCTTAATATGATGATTATCAATGTGGAACAAGGCTTATGGAGGTATTCTTAGTAATTGAACATTGTAGACCATTGGCTCAAGTTGAGATTTATGATGTGAAGTGATTCTGGAAATAAGGAGAGGTTTATGATATTGTTTCCCTTGCCGGGATGTTATCGCTTATGATATTGTTTCCCTTGCCAGGATGTTATTGTTTATGATATTGTTTCCCTTGACGGGATTCTATTGTGATTTTTATTGATTCCCTTGCCCGAATTGCTTGTGATTATTGCTTGGGTAAGGATGAGTGGAAAGCACGAAGGATGATGCCGTGCGTGATGTTTGGGAGTGAGTGTTAATGCACGAAGGGTGATGCTGTGCTGATATTGTGAATATAAAAGCACGAAGGGTAATGCCGTGCCATGATATGTGTGATAATGTACGAAGGATAATGTCGTGCCATGATTATGTGAGGTAAAAGCACGAAAGGTGATGCCATGCCGAATCTATTGATTTTATGGTGAGGATGAGAGTAAAAGCATGAAGGGTGATGCCATGCATTTTTATTGTTCTCCTTATTCTTGCTTATAGTTGAGTTTTGGTGTTCCTTATGCTTCTTTACTGAATTTCTATTTGTACATGATATTCCCCGTAACATGTTTCCCCTTCCCATCTTTAACTGCTAGTTTCTGTTGTTATTATTTGCTGTAGATGATATAACTGCACTGGTTTATTTGGTAGTCTTGTCCTAGCCTCGTCACTACTTCACCGAGGTTAGGCTCGATACTTACCAGCACATGGGGTCAGTTGTGATAATACTACACTCTGCACTGTATGCAGATCCCGGTGCTGGAGCTTTTGGACCATAGTGTGGTTGCTGCTTTTAGTCCAGCGGCGGAGACCCGAGTCCGCATGCCTTGGCATCCCCTTCTATCTTTCTATTCTGTTTTTATGTATTTCAGGACAAAGTTGTATTTTCCATTCAGACCACTATTTGTAGTATTCGTAGATAGTCTGTGACATTGTGACACCAATTCTGGGTAGAGTTGTATTCTAGATTTTCATATTAGTATTTGGTTAAACTATTTGATATCGTCTTCCGCATTTTTGTTCATTATGATTATTTCGCTGTTGATCACATGTTAATTCGTAAATGTAAAAAGGTTAAGTAAAAAGGGTAATAAAATTTGTAACTCTCGGTTTGCCTAGCTTTTATGAGTAGGCGCCATTACGACTCCCGAGGGTGGGAAATCCGGGTCGTGACAAGTTGGTATCAGAGCTCTAGGTTACGTAGGTCTCACAATTCACGGACAAGCTTAGTAGAGTCTGAGGGATCGGTACAGAGACGTCTGTGTTTATCCCCTAGAGGCTATAGAGTTAGGAAAAACATCATATCTATTCTTTCCTATAGTGCGACTTGGTTTCTCAATACTAATTGAACTTCCACTTTGTTCTTTCGTAGATGATGAGAACACGTACCACTTCATCAACTGACCAGCAGCCCGATCCCCCAGTAGCAGCTCTTGCGAGGGGCAGAGGCTGAGGCCGTGCTTGGGCCAGAGGCTGAGGCCGTGCTTGGGCCCTAGGCAGAGGCAGAGCTCACCCTAGAGCTCGAGCAACAGCACCAGCGGTGGAGCCTCAGGTTGAGTTTGACAATGAGGTTCCAGCCTAGACAGTTCCAGCAGGACCAGCTCAGGTCCCAGAGGGGTTTATCTCCACTCTGGTACTTCAGGAAGCTCTGGTCTATCTAATGGGCCTTATGGAGAGTGTCACCCAGGCAAGCTTGCTTCCTGTAGCACCAGCTATCTCTCAGGCTCGAGGAGGAGCCTAAAATCTTGCTACTCGCACTCCGGAGCAGATGGCTCCCTAGTTTCAGACTCCAACAGCTCAGCCAGTTGGGGTAGTTCAGCCAGGTGTTGTGGCACAGACCAGTGAGGGGCCAACTATGTATGCTGATGCCTTGTGGAGATTGGACAGGTTCTCCAAGCTTTTCACTACTACTTTTGGTGGTACAACTTTAGAGGATCCCCAAGATTATTTGGACAGCTGTCATGAGGTTCTGCAGAACATGAGGATAGTGAAGACCAATGGGGTTGACTTTGCTGCTTTTCGTCTGTCTGGATTCGCCAAGACTTGGTGAAGAGATTATTATTTGGTTAGACCAGCTGGGTCGCCGGCTTTGACTTGGGATCAGTTTTCTCAGCTATTTCTGGAGAAGTTTCTTCCTATCACTCAAATGGAGAACTATCAGAGGTAGTTTGAGCGTCTCCAATAAGGTTCTATGACTATCACTCAGTACGAGACCAGATTTATTGACTTGGCCCATCATTCTCCTTTTATACTTCCCATTGAGAGAGAGAGAGAGAGAGTGAGGAGGTTTATTGAGGGACTCGTTAAACCTATGCCCCCTTTCTTTATTTAAGGAGATTCTATCCAATTATCAGCCCCGATGCGATTCGATTGCAGATGGCTAAGGAGACAGGGAGCGAAATTTCTTTTTAGGATGCGGCCAATGTGGCCAGAAGAGTTGAGATGGTTCTATCACAGGGGAGTGGTCAGGAATCTGACAAGAGGCCTCGTCATTCGGGCAGGTACAGTAGTGCCTCGTTTGGAGGCAGGGATTCTTTTGGTATAATTGGGGGTCTTGAGACCCGAGTAGATATATTACTTTTGGATATGGTTGATTTTGATGTTATATTGGGGATGGACTAGTTATTACCTTACCATACTATCTTGGACTGTCATGCCAAGACTGTAACCTTAGCCTTGCTGGGGTTGCCTCGTTTGGAGTGGAGACGGACTCCTAGCCATTCTACCGGTAGGGTTATCTCATACATGAAGGCTCGACATATAGTTGAGAAGGGATGTTTGGCCTATTTGGAATATGTTCATGATTCTAGTGTCGAGGTTCCTTCCATGGATTCTGTGCCTGTTGTTTGTGAGTTTCCTGAGGTATTTCCTTCAGGCCTGCCGAGTATGCCACCCGATAGGGATATCGACTTCTGCATTGATTTGGCTCCGAGCACCCAGCCCATTTCTATCTTGCCGTATCGTATGGCCCCACCTGAGTTGAAAGAATTGAAGGAACAGTTTCAAAACTTGCTTGATAAGGGCTTTATTAGACCTAGTGTCTCGCCTTGGGGTGCACCGATGCTGTTTGTTAAGAAGAAGGATAGATCGATGAGGATGTGTATAGATTATCGGCAGTTGAATAAGGTCACAATCAAGAACAAGTATCCATTGCCGAGGATTGATGATTTGTTTGATCAGCTTTAGGGTGTCAAGATATTTTCGAAGATTGATTTGAGATCTGGCTACCATCAGTTGAGGATTACGGCATCCGATGTCCCTAAGACAGCCTTCCGCACTCGGTACGAGCATTATGAGTTCTTGGTGATGTTATTCGGGTTGACAAATGCCCCAGCAGCTTTCATGGATTTGATGAACCGAGAGTTCAAGCCTTAGTTGGATTCCTTCGTGATAGTTTTCATTGATGATATTTTGATCTATTCCCGCAGCCGGGAGGAGCATGAGAAACATCTGAGAGCGGTTTTTCAGACTTTGAGAGATAATCAGTTGTACGCTAAGTTTTCGAAATGTGAGTTCTGGTTGAGTTCAGTTGCATTCCTGGGTCACGTTGTATTAGCAGAGGGTATTCAGGTGGATTCAATGAAGATAGAGGCAGTTAAGGACTGGCCTAGACCCGCATCAGCTACAAAGATCCGGAGTTTCTTGGGTTTGACAGGCTATTACCGTCGGTTTGTGGAGGGTTTTTTGTCTATTGCAGCCCCAATCTTGACCCATAAGGGTGCCCAGTTCAGGTGGTCGGGCGAGTGTGAGGCGAACTTTTAGAAGCTTAAGACAGCTTTGACTACGGTGCTAATGTTGGTTTTGCCCACAGGTTTAGGGCCATATACAGTTTATTGTGACGCATCTCGTATTGGACTTGGTGCGGTGTTGATGCAGGATGGAAAGGTCATTGCTTATGCTTCGCGACAGTTGAAAATCATGAGAAGAATTATCAGATTCATGATTTGGAGTTAGCAACCATTGTACACGCGCTAAAGATTTGAAGTCACTATTTATATGGCGTGTCATGTGAGGTGTTCACGGATCACAAGAGTCTACAGTATTTGTTCAAGCAGAAGGAGCTAAATTTGAGGCAGAGAAGATGGTTGGAGCTGTTGAAAGACTATGATATTACCATCTTATACCATCCGGGGAAGGCCAATGTAGTGGCTGATGCTTTGAGTAGAAAGTTAGTCAGTATGGGCAGTCTTGCGTATATTCTGGTCGGCGAGAGACCGTTTGCTTTGGATGTTCAGGCTTTGGCCAATCAGTTCGTGAGGCTGGATATCTTTGATCCCGGCCGTGTGTTAGTTTGTACAGTCACTCGTTCTTCATTATTTGAGCGTATCAGAGCTTGGCAGTATGATGATCCTCATTTGTATGTCCTTAGGGACACAATGCGGCACGGTGATGCCAAGCATGTTACATTAGGAGATGATGGAGTTTTGAGGATGCATGGTCGAGTTTGCGTGCCTAATGTTGATGGACTTCGAGAGTTGATCTTAGAGGAGGCCCATAGTTCCCGATACTCTATTCATCCGAGCCCCGCTAAGATGTATCATGACTTGCAGCAACATTATTGGTTGAGGAGGATGAAGAAGGACATTGTTGCATATGTGGCTCGGTGTTTGAATTGTCAGCAGGTAAAGTACGAGAATTAGAGACCTGGTGGTTTGTTCCAAAAGATTGAGATTCTTGAGTGGAAGTGGGAGCGTATCACTATGGACTTCGTTGTTGGACTCCCACAGACTTAGAGGAAGTTCGATGCAGTGTGGGTTGTTGTTAATAGGCTGACCAAGTCAGCACATTTCATTCCTATGGCAGTCTCCTATTTTTCCGAGATGTTAGTTGAGATCTATATCTGGGAGATTGTTCGTCTTTATGGTGTGCCTGTGTCTATCATTTTTGATCGAGGTACACAGTTTACCTCGCACTTTTGGAGGGCAGTTCAGCATGATTTGAGCACACATGTCGAGTGTAGCACAACATTTCATCCTCAAATGGACGGGCAGTCCGAGCGTACTATTCAGATTTTGTAGGATATGCTCCGAGCTCGTGTTATTGACTTTGGAGGCTCGTGGGATCAGTTCTTGCCTTTAGTGGAGTTTGCCTACAACAACAGTTACCAGTCGAGAATCCAGATGGCTCTCTATGAGGCTTTATATGGTAGGCGGTGTCGGTCGCTGGTTGGGTGGTTTGAGCCGGGAGAAGCTAGGTTGTTGGGTACAGATCTAGTGCAGGATGCCTTGGACAAGGTTAATATCATTCAGGATAGGCTTCGTACAGCTCAGTCCAAGCAAAAGAGTTATGCCAACCGTAAGGTTTGTAATGTGGCATTCATGGTTGGCGAGCGGGTGTTGCTTCGGGTGTCACCTATGAAGGGCGTGATGAGATTTGGATAGAAAGGCAAGCTAAGCCCTAGATTAATTGGTCCTTTTGAGATTCTTGATCGAATGGGAGAGGTGGCCTACAAAATTGCATTGCCACCGAGTTTATCCGTCGTGCATCCAGTGTTTTATGTGTCCATGCTTCGGAATTATCACGGCAATCCATACTTTAGCACTGTCTAGTTGGACAAGGACTTGTCCTATGAGGAGGAGCCGATAGCTATTCTAGACCGACAGGTTCGTCAGTTGAGATCAAAGAGTTTTCTTTCGGTTCGTGTTCAGTGGAGGGGTCAGCCTATTGAGGCAGCGACCTGGGAGTCCAAGTCCGATATACGGAACCGATATCCCCATCTTTTCTCTGACTCAGGCACTTTTCTTATGTCCGTTCGAGGACGAATAGTTATTTTAGAAGTGGAGAATGTGAGGTCATCACTCATTTTGAAAGTAAATTCTGTGTTTCGAGGCCTTAAATACCTCCTTTTATCTCACCTCGATTTGTGTGCGTGGTCCGAGCGTATATCCGAAATTCTTTTATGTGGAAATTTGATAAAAAAGCTAATTTTGCCTTTAAAATTAAATTTAAGTTGACTTCGGTCAATATTTTGGGTAAACGGATCCGGACCCATGATTTGACGGTCCTGGAGGGTCCGTAGAAAAATATGGACTTGGGCATATGCTTAGAATCGAATTCCGAGGTCCCAAGCCCGAGAAATGAATTTTGAAGGAAATTATTTAATTGAAATTATAAGAATTTTTGGAAACTTAAATGTGATTGAATTTAATAGTATCGAGTCCGTATTTTGGTTCCAGAGCCCGGTACAGGTCTTATATGGTATTCAAGTTGTGCATGTAAAATTTGGTAAGAAACGAACTTCATATGACGTGAATCGAACCGTCGGTTGTTAAAGATTTGAACATAAGAGTTATAGAGATTTTTCTTTGATTTTGATGCTAAACTCGTAGTTCGAGATGTTAATTTGGCTATTTGATCACACGAGTAAGTCCATGTGATGTTTTTTGAGTTAGTATGCATGTTTGGTTGGAGCCCGGAGGGCTCGGGTGAGTTTCGGATAGATTTCGGGGTGTTTTGGACTTAGGATTTTCTGCAGTTTTGCTTCTTCTGGTGTGCTGGTGTATTGTTCTTCGCGTTCACGAAGGAACCCGCACGAACGTGAAGAGTAAGTTAGTCTGAGGGAGATTTTCTTCTACGCGAACGCGAGGCTCAGGTTGCGAACGCGAAGCATTGGGGGTGTTACCCTTCGCGAATGCGACCCGGCTATCGCGAACGCGAAGGCCGTTTGGCAGGGAACTGGGGGAAGGGATTTTACCTTACGCGAATGCGACATAGATATCATGAACACGAAGGTCAGGGTGATTAACCCTTCGCAAACGCGAAGAAGACTTGTCCAGTGAATTAAAAACAGAACCAAAAACGGGAATAAGCCATATTTCATGTCTCCTTCCCTAAAATCAGAACTTAGGTGATTTTTGAAGGAAAGTTCCAACACCAAATCATAGGTATGTGTTCTTATATTCATCTCCTTCATTTTTCATCAACACCCATTAGATTTCTAGGCCTAAACCTTGTTTTTCCATGGTAGAAGTAGGGATGTTGGGTAGAATTTGGGCTTTTTAAATAATTCGAATTTAGACCTTGGTTTGGGGTCATATTTTGGAACTAATTGCATATTCGGGCTAGTGGGTGAATGGGTGATCGAGTTTTGGTCAGAACCTCGAGTTTTGACCAAGTGGGTCTGGGGTCAATTTTTGACTTTTTGGGAAAATTGATAGAAAACCTATAATTAAGCAATGGGTATGAATTCTTTAGCATTTATTTATGTTGTTAAATTAATTTGGACTAGATACAAGTAAATTGTAGGCGAATTCTAAAGGAAAAGCGGTGTTTGAGGCTTGAGTTGGCCTTGGACGTTCGAGGTAAGTGTTTGGTCTAACCTTAGCTTGAGGGAATGGGAGTCGTAGTCTTATTTGCTATGTCTTAATTGTTGAGCATGACGTATAGGTGTGGTGAAGATTATCTATACGTTGGTGTCAAGCATGCCCGTCTGTCTTATACTATGATTGTTGCAACTCCGTTATGTATTGTCCATGCTTAATATGATGATTATCAATGTGGAACAAGGCTTATGGAGGTATTCTTGGTAATTGAACATTGTAGACCATTGGTTCAAGTTGAGATTTATGATGTGAAGTGATTCTGGAAATAAGGAGAGGTTTATGATATTGTTTCCCTTGCCGGGATGTTATCGTTTATGATATTGTTTCCCTTGCCGGGATGTTATTGCTTATGATATTGTTTCCCTTGCCGGGATATTATTGTTATACCATTGTTCCCTTGCCGGGATTTTATTGTGATTTTTATTGATTCCCTTGCCCGAATTTTTTGTGATTATTGCTTGGGTAAGGATGAGCGGAAAGCACGAAGGATGATGTCGTGCGTGATGTTTGGGAGTGAGTGTTAATGCATGAAGGGTGATGCCGTGCCGATATTGTGAATGTAAAGGCACGAAGGGTAATGTCGTGCCATGATATGTGTGATAATGTACGAAGGATAATGTCGTGCCATGATTATGTGAGGTAAAAGCACGAAGGGTGATGCTGTGCCGAATATATTGATTTTATGGTGAGGACGAGAGTAAAAGCACGAAGAGTGATGCCGTGCACTTGTTACTGTTCTCCTTATTCTTGCTTATAGTTGAATTTTGGTGTTCCTTATGCTTCTTTATTGAATTTCTATTTGTACATGATATTCCCCGCAACATGTTTCCCTTTCCCATCTTTAACTGCTAGTTTCTGTTGTTATTATTTGCTGTATATGATATAACTGCACAAGTTTATTTGGTAGTCTTGTCCTAGCCTCATCACTACTTCGCCGAGGTTAGGCTCGACACTTACCATTATATGGGGTCGGTTGTGCTGATACTACACTCTGCACTGTGTGTAGATACCGGTGCTGGAGCTTTTGGACCACAATGAGGTTGCTGCCTTCAGTCCAGCGGCGGAGAGTCGAGGTAGTCCTGCAGACGTCCACAGGCCTTGGCGTCCCATTATATCTTTCTGTTATGTTTTTATGTATTTCTGAGACAGATTTGTATTTTCCATTCAGACCACTATTTGTAGTATTCGTAGATAGTCCATGACATTCTGACACCAATTTAGGGTAGAGTTGTATTCTGGATTTTCGTATCAGTATTTGGTTAAACTATTAGATTTCGTCTTTCGCATTTCTGTTCATTATGATTATTCAGCTGTTGATCACATGTTAATTCGTAAATTTAAAAAGTTTAAGTAAAAAGGGTAATAAAATTTGTAACTCTCGGCTTGCTTAGCTTTCATGAGTAGGCGCCATCACGACTCCCGAGGGTGGAAAATTCGAGTCGTGATAGTTTTATGTTGAGTGTTCCCTTATGTTTTATTCTTATTACCTCATATGGCCCTTTTGGACCATTTAACCATGTTGGTGTAATAAAAAAAATACGTTACGTTGGTACTCAGTTTAGTAAGGAACCGGGTGCCGGTCGCGCCCATCGGTTTGGGTCGTGACAAAAGTGGTATCAGAGTAGTTCTGTCCTAGGGAGTCTACAAGCCGTGTCTAGTAGAGTCTTGTTTATGGGTGTGTTGTGCACCACACTTATAAACAGGAGGCTACAGGGCATTTAGGACTGTCACTCTTTCTTCTTAATGTAGATCGTGTGGTAGAGCTCAGTTGTAAAAACTCAATTTTCTAAATTCTATCTTATTCATAATATGACGATGCCTACATTCAGAAGGACGGTTGGTAAGAGATATAGCCGTGGAAGAGTTGAGTCAGAAGAACTCGATTTTTGCATCATGCTTATGATGAGTATATCTAAGGTCTTCAGTAGATCATGTGTGTATAAGCTTCTTGATAAGGAGCCTTAAGGCAAGGATATCTATCCACCAATATAGTGAAAAACAATGAGAGATTCAGAATATAGATACAAGTTTCAACAAGTAAAAGAAGCAAGGTGAAGAAGGGAATGGGGCACCCAGTTAGTGAAGATGATCATTACCTACAATTCAGGAAAAGAGATATAAGCATTTTGAGTTACCTTTGACAGTAACAAAGGTATGTACAATAGGCCACATCGATCTCAGTTATGCCCTGTGGGATGCAGATATGGTTTAAGACAGGAAGGGATATCAGGATCTGGCTGGGGTTAGAGTAACCCAAAATGATGAATGGATTGTTTTTGTTAGTTGACATTTCCGAAGAATATTACAAAGGTGCTAATAGAACACCTTGTGATACACTCAAATGGTGCACTCTAAAATAGTACAACTGGATATGAGTACTACAAAGTTAGGCACTAGAAGCCTTGAAGGGATAAATATTACCTTAGTGTGGCTCCCGTCCTTAGTAGAGAAAGAATGTTAGGCAACCCGAAGAGCCAATAGATGGAGCAAGGGGCGCTAAAAGCAAAAGAATGTCTTATTTGATTTTTAGAATAAAGTGATAGACATAAATGTTAGCGGGAAATAAGAAGAAAGTTAATGAAGCATTATGAGTAAGATATGATACATGGATGACAACGGTAGATCAAAAAGATGACAGTATTACAAAGTCTATAGTCAAGTGAGGGAAGAAACGAGAGGTGACAGGCCTTAAGACAACAAAAGAGTATAGTCCATACAGTCATATCCTCATTTCGAGAAATACGTTCGTAACTCTACGCGATTACCAAAAGAAAAATTAGACCCCAGAGTAATAGAAATCAGTATGGACTGGTGAACAAGATAAACTAAATATGAATTAGGGATTGAGTAATTTGATGATATTTGGCATCATGAGAATTTCAGAGATTACGTTCCGACGATAATAGGATGGACAACAGAAGAATAACCCTTAAAGGTCATTCAGAAAGATACTTCCCAAGCAATGTGGGCAAAGCTAAGCTTAAGGGACTATGTGTGCCAGTTACACTAAGTGTCACCCTCGTGAGTAAGGAATTTCGTTATTCTTGGTGCAGAAGGATTATCGTAATGCGAGTAATGATCATCAATGATGTGAAAAGACAACAAAGATAAAGATCTAAAACATCTATAGGTAGATCGTCGTAGCTCTAAATCTTAGTACTTCCCTAAAGGGGCAATATGGAGTGATGTGGCATGAAGTCAGAATTAAGTAGTTCTAGTAATCATGGAATAGTAAAGTAAGAATGCGGTAAAAATGAAAAAGGAATGAGATTACACTTATTCAGCTCCTACGTATATGCTACGATTCCAGAACATTAAGAAATAATGACGCCAAGGAGAGGAAGTAGAGGTTCCGGCCCAGGATGTTATAGATAAATAAAGAGCAGCGCAAGATGTAAGTTAAGACACATGAAATAACCCAAGAAAGATTACGCGGAGTATTGATACGAGAATGGACCAACGAGCAGTTAGTAGTTGATTCAGGAGGAGTCTAGTTATGGCTAAACAAGAGGTTACAAATAAATCAACAGATCACGCAAAATAAACATAGTGAACCCCAACATGAGGAGTTTAGTCTCTTAGATATGACATCGGAACCCTTGAGAAATATTCAGATAAGAGTTGGGGTAGTTAAAGGTATCGTATGAGTATTATAGAAATAAAAGAGAATGCCACTGGGAAGACAGTCAAAACTTCAGTGCAAAAGCAACCGCATGAGCACAAGTGCATAGAGGTATGTAACTACGGATATTTATAGGTGAGTAAGAACATCGAAAACTTCTTCGGGTATACAGTATAACAAGCTCGCAACTTTACAAAAGTCAGAGGGTCATCCCTAAATACTACAATGATAGACTAGCTGAGAAAGTAAGGAAGAAGGTTTCAACCTAAGCTCAGTAACCTAAGGAGGAAATGGTCTTATAACAATAGTCTCACAATAATATTGTATGCACTCTATAAGAAAATGGCACCTACCGTGGCTAATTAATGAGAAGTAAAATCAGAAGTGATATTCAAGATCATATGAGTTATATGGAATTCCAATATGTGTGAGCACTAAGGTAAGCTAAGTATGCATGTAACAAGGGGGCAGAAAGACCATGAAAAGTAATTGCTTACATTTAAAGAAAGCTGAGAAGGAACAAAAAGAATTATTCGATTAATGATCCAGAGTTAGTTACGGTATGAATGCACTTAAGAGTTCGGAGTTTTATATATGCAACATATATGTTGACAATCATACAGACGTAGAAGACTCCGATATAAGTTAAAAGAAAAGATTGAGTCCAGGTCATAGAGAAAGGATTGAATTGTTAGAAGATTATATTATGGATATTCCATAGCATCCATGAAGGGCTAAAGTAATAACTCATACCATGAGCCGCAGATCAGAAGATAGCTTAAGCCTACATAAAGGTTGATCAGATGGAAGAGGAAACTAAAGAATTACATCAACTAAGTAAATTAGGAGTCTGATTATTGGACCCAGAAAGTTATAGACATCATGATTGAGAACATGGCAGAATCACTCTTAATATCAGAGGTACAAGAGAGATAGTACAATAGCCATATTCTATAATAGCTCTACGATAAAGTTAGTTAGAAAAGTACCAGCCTTATAAGAAGTCAGTATGAAGCTTCCACCAGATTGTGTATGCACCAAAGATGCAAGTGTTATAATAAGAGCTTCAAGTTGTGGATGTGAATTGTATCTATGTGGAAGAGAGGTCATGAAAGAGATATAAGATATGATGCGAGATATTAAGGCAAAGGTAAACAACACACGAGATATTCAAATATAGAAGTTTATGAACAGTTCACACTTCGGATAGAAGGCTAGAAGCATGGGGGTTCAGTATCCAGGAATGATAGCGGCGTCGTTAGTGGCATATCTTCCAGCCTATGATTTTTAGGTATCGAGAGGTCTAGTTAAAAGAGTAAGAGAAGAGTTAGAGACGAAGTGATGTTTTGCTTGATGTTCCAGAATAACATAAGGAAATCTATGGTGCAAGCAAGTTGAAGCAAGGTTGCGAGTAATATAAATTGATATGTGTTGGTCGCAAGCTAAAGTATGGTAGAGCGAAAAGGTTTTAGGAAAACAGGAGTAAGGACAAGAAAAGGCGAGTAATAAGGCAACGACAATGGATAAGTCCTCACGATTAAGCCCATGAAAACAAGAAGAGCTGATGGTTTCTCCAAGTTATACAAAGCTCAGTATAGTCTGAATGAACTCAAAGACTGATGGCATTAAGAAGAGATGGAATGTTACCCTAGTAGTGGAATGAGGGTGTGATTGTGATAGATAAAGGATGACATTTGGGCCTTCGATTGAGTAATGACTTGAAGAGGATTTTATGAATTGTACGAGATTAAAATACCCATGTAAGGTGAGTCATATTGGGATGCTATAAAATACGATTATGGAAGTATAGTATTGCCCCTAGGTGGATCAATCTAATTACTCCATATGTCCTCGATGAGACGTGAGCCCTAGCGGTAGTGTTACATAAGAGATCAAGTTATTAGTGGTAGATGATAAATCAAAATTAAAGTGAATCAACAATGCATGGACAAAAATCACAAAATATGAGGTGAGATTAGGCCATCATTTTAAGATGAACAATAATGAAGAAGAATTAAAGGACTTAGACTTATACATATAGAATAAGCAACGAGAGTAACCTTGAGTTCGGTAACAGACCTCCGTAACGATAAATTGAGGTAAAAGTTATGGTATATTATGACCTAATTAGATGCAGTAAAGCCATGCGGATAGATAACCGGGCCTATGAAATAAGATATAACAATATTCATAAGTTTGGCAAGTACCGAGCAAAAAACATCAGTATACCTAGAGTTGCCCAGAGAGACATCTTGTCAAGCTCTGTATATGTTTACAAAGTAAGGCCTAGAGATGGGCTAAAAGCTGGAGAAAAAAGGAGAGAAGAGTCGCATAGGCGCACTTACAAGGTTAGCGTCGTACAAGCTGCATGATAGAAAGTAGCAACAGTTACGAGATTGGAAGAATTCCGACCATAAGTCATGGTGTGAGAAAGAGGCCTAAAGGGGGGAATGTCCTGGCCTTTGGATTTATTCATAGAGCAGTTTCCTAGATGGCAAGGAGAGTACCAACGTATTTGCAAGAGCCTAGGTTATAAAAATGATAAGTGCATCAGTCAATATTCGAGGAAGAATGTTCCAAAGGGGGGAATGATGTTACACCGCGTGATTTTGTACGTGAAAATACGCCATAAATAAATTGACGAAAGCTCGAAAATGAGATGTTGCATCCCGCATTTACGTACGTTAAAGTTTCATCGTAAGTTAATTGACATAAATTTGGGAATGATATTATTTTGAGATTATAAGCATTATGCTATTTCAAATAAGTGATGAGTAAATTCGTGAAGGTGAGAGGGTAAGCAAATTGAAGAAAATGAATTTCGTCAAAGTTTGATATTTTGGGATAAAATACGGCCCGAGCTAAAATACCCAATATTTATGGACTAGTACCATACAAGGTACCACATGACCACGATAGTAAGGTATACAAAATATGTTAAAAGTGAGTAGTACTTTAAGTAGTTTGAGATAATTCTTAATTATGTGGATAAGTGGGTTAATTAATGATTTTGGTGGGAATATTAACTAAGAAATTAATATTTTGGATAAGGTAAAAATGGCCCCAACGTGGCAGCCCACAACTCCAAGTTTGTCACTCTTAAGTCACCTTTCAATGTGGCACAAAATTGTGAAACTTAGTAACATCAAGTCTTTAAAGTGGGGCCCACATCATAAGATATCTCAAAAACTTAAGTCATTCAAAGTAACGTGAATATTCAAATTCAACACACTTATAAGACTTCTCTAACTTGATAACATGAGAACTCTAGCATCTTCAACAAGTTCAACATGATTTCATGGCAATTCAACAAGATTTCATAGCGTCTTAAGCAACATGAGATTTTGCAATTATAAGGAAGCACAATGCAATCTTTTTCAAGAATATCATACGGATTGTTTCCTATTCCGATCTTGCTGTCACGTGTTTTGTCACAACTAATGTGTCTTAGAGGGATTTTCAAGAGAATCGACTCAGGCATGTTAAGTCTATCCCTTCTTTCCTTTTGGCATGATCTATACGATACAAACGAAACGAGCAAATGCACAATTTCCATAAATGACTCTATTCATAGAAACACCAGAGATACTTATGTTCTTGATTCCCCATGTGTCATATTATTCTATGATCTGTTCATGGGTCTAAGAAAATATGTAAGTTGATAAAGTTTATTTCATGATATTAATCAAAGGCATAATGGTCTTATGACACTCCGAAATATTTTATTGACGTACTTCTCATGCATTGCATTCATTTACATTGAACCATGACCATATGGCGTTATATATGAGTATATATGTATATATATGTATATGGGATATGGGAAAAGGTTACAACGTTATATACGCACCACCACCTGATCAGCTGGTATACGTTGATGATTTGCCCACAGTGGCCGAGATGATATGATGGATGCCCTCAGAGGCTTGATGATGTTATGAACGCATATACTCATGCATGTTATGACATTTATACATATATGCATGATATTATAATATTAAATGATTCACAGAGATATTCAGATATACATGTTGATTCTTTTACTCCATGTTTCTCTCATGTCTATTGTTTTCTGATTTTCATTCCTTACATACTCGGTACATTATTTGTACTAACGTCCTATTTTCTTGGGGACTTTGCGTTTCATGCCCGCATGTCCCGATAGACAGATTGAGAGTCCTTCAAGTAGATCAGCTCAACGAAAGATGTTGGTGCGCTCCATTTGCTTCGGAGTTGCTTATTTAGTTAGTATAATTTAGACATGTAATGATTGGTATGTCGGGGCCTTGTCCCGACCTTATGATGTTTATGTACTCTTAGAAGCTTGTAGACATATGTCATGTATATGAAAGATTATATGGCCTTGTCGGCCTATGTTCAGTGTACGAGTGATTATTTTGGCCTTATAGGCTCGTACGTCATATGTATAAGTAAGTATATCAGGTTGGGTCATTTCATGTCGAGTGTTCCCTCATGTTTTATTGTTATTACCTCATACGACCCTTCTGGCCCATTTACCCATGTTGATGTAATAAGAAAAATACATTACATTGTAATCAGTTGAGTAAGGCACCGGGTGCCCGTCGTGCCCATCGATTTGGGTCGTGACAATATAATTCATAAATAAAACTAAATAACAAATACCAATAATAAACAAGAATTAATATTAGCAACCCATAAGTTTTACACACAACCCTAGATAGAATCTAGCTACTGATGATAATTGACAAAAAAAATAAAAAGAAGAAGTAATTAAAGATATAAACTACAACTAAAGGATAAAAGTAGTTGGTCTTCTCCAATTTTAATTACAACTTTCCCAAAAAGGTAAAATATAATCACTAGAGCTGCTAGAAATACAAAAGTTTCCCTAATAAAGTATTTCCCGTATGTTTATAGCGTCTAGAATTTCATTGACAAAAATTCCGTTTGGGAGGTTTTGCGGCCGCACAATTTGATGGGCGGACCGCACTTCAGCTACTGCTCTTGCAACAAGAGAAAATTTGCGGTCGAATAATTATCTATGCGGCCACACATTTTGATTGTAGACCGCATTCTCACGAGGATTCTCACTTTGTCTTCTGCACCTTCTCTAAACTTTTCAATCTTTCTTAGTGCGACTAGATTTTACGGCCGCATAATTAGGTGTGCGGACCGTGCTTCTACGAAACTCCTTAGAAGTTTCAAGGCTTCATCTGTAGAAGCACTTCTATTTCTATGGAGCGCATGATCATCTGTGGCCGCAGAATTACTACTGCGGACCGCACTTCTGCTTGCATTTATCCTTTTTGCCTTGTTGAGCTGGAGTACTCCTTTTTTAGTTAGATTTCTTCATTAAGCTCCAATCCTCCAACATGCCTGCAGTTCACACAATTTTATTAGATTTGAAAAATAAAATCACTATTTTCGAACTAAAACTAAAGCAAGAAGGTACTAATAAGTGGTTAAAATCCGCACTTATCAACTCTCCCAAACTTAAGTCTTTGCTTGTCCTCAAGCAAATAGATTAGTTCCCACCTCCCCTAAGTGAAAAGTCATTTCAAATAGTCAATTGTATGTCATTAGTACTAAGTTGGGACAAACAATTACCCAAAATACTCATGCATTTTAACCAAGGTGACAAAACATATGTTGCGTGCACATAACTCTAGTGTGACAGTTTCAATAATTGACTTCACTCATCAAAAACTCCTGTTCTATCATGTAAATCATGATGGACTCCAAACGCTTTCTTCTCTACCTTCCAGTTGCCATGCTCACTACAAGAATTAACACTTAATTAGTTAATTTTTATAAAAATAAAGGATTCACTCTTCTCTCACAAAGGAATGTCACAAGTAAAGCTTCAAGTACCATATGCTTGCCTCTCATGTAGATCTCCACTAATGTAAGCTCACTCGGTTCAAAATCAAGTAGGACTTCTTTCGGATTATAATGAAGGCTTTTGGATTGGGGTAGGATACCATATGGGATAAGTTGTTACATCCTTCCTTAAGTACTCCACATTTTATTTCTTGGCTCACATTAACCAAACCCTTAGAGGTATTTCTTTTTCTTGGGGGCTAGAGAGACTTGCCATTATCTTTATTGTTCATTTCTTCTTTTTCTCCCTTGATTACTAGAGATAGTTGCCTCTTTTCAATTTCATCAATCTCCTTTTTTTTTGGTTTTTTTTCTTGCTTTCTCTTTTCATGGAGATCATTTCTTTTCTCTCTTTTTAGTTCCTTGATACCTCTTTTTATATTTCTCAACTTTCCCTCAAACTTAGGCTTTGAGCCACTTATTACATGTGAGTGTTAAGGACGGTTTGGATGCCAAGAGAGGATTATGAACAAAACGTGTTAAGACTTGTAGCATGGTTACCAACAAAGAAAGCTTAAAGGCTCAAAGGAGTTGACTAGGGATAACAATATAGGGTTGCAATAGAAAGCTCAGTCGATCCAAGGAAAGCCTAAAATTATTTTTCAAATCAAGTGAACCTAGAATTTCACCGTGAAATACATTCGGGGCAAGTTCTAGATCATTCACTCAAGTACTTGGACTAGCAACAAGAATTCACCTCACCTTTTATGCAACCAGACCGTAAAAGAAGATAGAGTCTAAATCCCACAACGATCACAATAAAGTTAAAGATCACTATGGTCCAATCAACCACCTAATGATTATCAAAGTCAACTCAAGAACCTCAAAGTCACTACACTAGAGCTATTTTCATCCATAAAAAACCTTGTTTTAAACCATAAGCATGCAGTTAAGTATGTTGGTGCCACATGAAGCATGAATAACTCTTTTTAGAGAATGACTTAGTTAGGGATTTTATTCATTATTGCTTACTACTATTATTGCCTAAACTTGAAATAGACTCATTCTCTTATGAAAATTGTCACACTATCCATCATCGGAAAGAGTCACCCGGTTCACATAAAAGACCACCTTTGGAAAGAACCGTGACATTAAAAAACTCAAAGGCTTATTATCAATACTACTAAGAAAAATATAAAAGCTACTAAACAATCGCAATTAAAGATAAACAACTAAAGAAACTAATGAAAGTAACAACTACTAAAGATAAATAAAAAGTAGAATCATCCAATTATTATATTTCAAAGTAGTCATGTATCAAATCATCAAATATGCTCTACCCCTCCCCCCCCCCCCGAACAAAAAGAAGCACTGTCCTTAATGCTTAACAAAATAAGAACAAAAAATAGAGAGGGCGAAGAAAATCCCTGAGTGTCCTTAGTCATCAGTGTGTCACTAGCAGCATCAGTCCCAACCGCCTCAGCTAACTAAATATCATCATCAAGTGCAGGGGAGCCTGAGAAATGAAGATAGCACGCATCGGCTCGACAGTGTTAGCGGTAAGGGACGACTCCTCAATTTGATCAGCGGGAGCAGCATGAGAAGATGGAGCAGGACGAAGCTCGGAGGGGCCTAATAGCACATCAAACGACAAATCTCTGGCCTTAGCTATTCGAGTCACCTCAGTTTGAAGCTCATCAACTAACTTCTTGCTAGTCTGGGACTTTCTCATTTTCCTCACCTACTTGGTCAACCGCTCGATCACAGCCCCAATCCATGATGACCTTATTGTTGTCTAAGACTTTGCTAAGCTTCTTATCAATGTCAAAGAAATCTAGAAGTGCCTGTGAAGATGTCTGCCCTGTAACAGTACTGGAGATCTCAGACAACTTTGAAGTAGCTACCTGCATCCAGTTATTGAGATTCGCCAGTGTTTGGGAGACTTTCAAATCATATAATGGGCATGTAAGCATGGGCAATGGCTTTTGAGCTAGGGTAGGCACTATAGTAGGAGTTGTATTAGGATCTGAGGATGATGGCTCGGGTATAGTAGCTGCTGCACTGGTAGGAGGCTCACCTGAAGTAGATGGAATATCAGACAGAGCAGAAACTACCACATAGGCTCATCAGACTGGCCAACAATAGTAGAATTCTGAGCACTCTTCTTCAGGTTCCTTGGATCCTACAGCTTGTACCACTCAAATGGCCTTGTCAGCTTGACCTTAGTACAAATGGCCTGGAACACCTTGGTATCTGTCATATACTCAGTAATAATGCTGGGATAAGGGTAAGAGTTGTTACCCTACTATGCCACAAGGAAGATGTTTGCCGACATTAGGGCACCCACATCGATCGGGTTCCCGGTCATAATAGAGGCCACCAATATAGCTCGCAAAATTGGAATTTTGTTTTCATTCAAGCACGAATCAAGTCTATTGCACACGAAGGTCATCCACTCTTTTGCCTCAAAGCTTAGAGTGTTCTAGAGGATCGGTACCCCAGCAGCAATGTAAGGAAGAGTGGGTCCTGGTGCTAGAATCTCTGCAAGCCACGATCTAGCCTCTTCTTTCAGAGCCAACTTCTCTAAATACTCTTTCGGCTCCACATTATCAAACCTCAAGTGCACATTAAGAGTATGTTGATCAAACTTCACTTTCAAGTTGCGAACCTTGGTGAACTTTGTCCCTTTGAGAATATACGCTGTGTTGGCATAGAATTCCTGGACAAGATGCTCCTTTACATCCACTAGTTTCTCAATAAACAACATCCACCCCTTTCTTTTAGTAAACTGCTCCAGGATTGTGGAGTTGTATTTGTCAAAATCTTTGAGGAGGAACTGCCGCTCAGGAGTCAAGGAGCTCTTCGTCCACCATATTCTGAAATCAGAAAATGCTCGCCGACTTAGAAATATATCTTCACAGATAATTTTCTTCTTTATCTTTCCAAACCTGTATGTGCACCTTCTCTCCCTTTCCGATCATCTGGGATATCATCAGAATCAGAGCCCTGGCAGCTGCATCAGACTCACGACTCTCACTCGCTGAACCCTAGGAAGTGTTTTGGGATGTGGAAGGCATATCCAGAGGCTCAGACTACCTCTGTGACCTGGATTGTTCCTCAGTGTGCTCCTCAGATAATGATACATAATTCTCCTCAAAGGCTTCCCTAGACAGGGCATATAAGCTAGACTCTAAGAGGTCTCTACCTTTCCCTCGGCCTGCTGTTGATTTCTTTGAGATTACTTTCTACACACTCGGGGGCAAGGCACCTCTACCCCTACCCCTTGAAGATTATCCTCCCCCTTTGATAGATTCACTTCAACCTCGTGATTGTACAATTGTCTATATATGCACAGAGAGAATTGTCATTTGAAATTCATGTTACAGAACAATGAAGACTCATATAAGTGTATGAGGACAACATAGAAGCAGTTAAGGCTTCAGTTGGATAAGCATGCACACGAAATGGGGGAAAGTGCGGTCCGCAGAAGTAGAAGTGTGGACCACACAATTTTAAGTGCGGCCGCACTTCTGCACATATGTGTTGGGGGCTCAGATGCACCCTCTACAGTTCGGAAGTATTTTATGGCTGAAAAATTTATCTACGGCCCGTACTTAAGAAGCTTAGAGAGCAAGCCTCGGATACAGTGCGGACTAGTTCTGCGGCCTCTCACAAAATTCTGCGATTCACACAATTAAAGTGTTGCCACAAAAATATCACCTACCAGTTGCCCTAATTAGAAGATTGTGGACTGCACAATTCCAAGTGCGGTTCGCACAATCAAGGACATTTACGGACATGTCTATTTGACCCAGGTCATGCAAAAACTTTGGTCATTTCTACTTAGCAACATGGTATAGACATGAAATTCAGTTAACCCACCCCAATCTAGCATGCTTTATCAATTACTCAGTACAAAACTAACCCACATAGATACATTGAAGGAATATAATAACAGAGGCCTAAAAAGAATTAATAAGAAAAAAAACAAAATTTAAAAATAAAATATTATTAAATATGAAATGAAGCATACCAGATGGTGTAAATGTGCAAAGATCCAAGAATGGCAAATGGTGGTGTGTGTTTGAAAGTGCAAAACCCTTAGGCAATTTCTCATAGCAACAGTAATTTGCAAAGTGGGAAAAATGTAAAATGATGCCTTATGTTCCATTTATACTTAGAGAATTTGGAAGGTTAGAGAGTCTAGTGTGGCCGCACAATTTCAAGTTCGGGCTGCATTCAGCTACATTGCCTTTAGTGGTCAACATACTTGTGCGGTCCGCACAATTTTAAGAGCGACCGCAAAATTCTCTAGAAGTCTGCATTTATGCTCCGGAATGACAGGTGAAAAGTTCAGAGGACCTTTTATTTGGCATCTAAGTTTACTCTTGCATTTGCGGTCCGCTGATGAAATTCGCAACTGCAACAACATTCTTTTTCGGCAGTCGCACAAAGAAAAAGTGCAGTCCGCATTTCCTGTTTTGATGACACAACCTTGTCTACCATTTCTCATCGAACACTAATCCATGCAGCACACTTCAAATCAAGTTAAAAATAGCAAATAACATCCAACTAAAAAAGAGAAAAAGGAAAATAACTTGGGTTGTCTCCCAAGAAGCGCTTTATTTAATGTTGTGGCACGATGCAATGTCATAGCATCCTCAAGTGAAGTAAATACTCTCTCCAACTTTTCTTAAGTAGTGAGTCACCCGGTGACCATTGAATCGAAATATTTCATGGTTCTTGTTCTTCAAATCCATTGCACTGAAAGGTGTCACACTAATAATTTCAAATGGACCGCTCCACTTTGACTTAAGCTTCCCGAAAAACATCCTTAACCTTGAGTTAAACAACATCACTAGATCACCGACCATGAACTCCTTATTCCAAATATACTTGTCATGAAGGTATTTCATCTTTTCTTTGAACAAGGATGAACTCTCATAAGCATGGTACCGTAACTCATCTAATTCATTCAAGTGTGTAACTTGCAAGTTAGCGGCTACATCCCAATCAAGATTCAATTTCTTCAAGGCCCATATTGCCTTGTGCTCTAGTTCCACTAAAAGATGACAAGCTTTCCCGAACACCAATCGATATGGGGACATTCCGATAGGTGTTTTGTAAGTTGTCCTATATGTCCACAGTGCATCATTAAGCTTTTTGGACCAATCCGTCCGATTTGCATTCACCTTTTTGAAAAAAATACTCTTTATCTCCAAGTTGGAGACTTCCACTTGACCACTAGCTTGTGGGTGATAGGGAGTCGTGATCTTGTGAGTAACACTATATTTGCTAAGTAAAGTATCAAAAGCCTTGTTGCAAAAATATGATGCCTCGTCGCTTATTATTGCACGTGGAATACCAAATTTTGTAAAAATATTCTTCTTCAAGAAAGGCACTACACTTATAACCTCATTGTTGGATAGGCAACAACCTCAACCCATTTAGACATATAATCCACCGCGGCCAAAATGTAGGTATTTCCACAAGAACTCACGAAAGGGACCGTAAAGTCAATGCCCCAAACATAAAAAATATCAATCTCCAAGATGGTTGTAAGAGGCATCTCATATTTTTTTGAAATTCCACAGGTCCGTTGACATTCATCACATCTTTTCACCAAGTCATTTGCATCTTTCAATACTACAAATAAGACCTTTAGCGGCAATACAAAATGGCTTTAGCGGAAACAATAATAGCCGCTATATCTTTTACTGGCCATTGGTCTTTTGCCACTGAAACTGGGGTCGGCAAAGCCTTAAGCGTCTATTCTCACAAAAGCTGGTAAACTGTATTTTTATTGCCGCTAAAAGTTATTATCTTTAACGGCAATTATTTGCGGCAATTATAATGGCTACTAATTCCAATCCAAAATGGCTAATTATACTTCTTTAGCGTCCATTATTATAGCCGCTACATTCAAAATAATTTCCGCTAAAAATAGCATCATTAAGGGAAATTGTTTGTGGCAATTATAATGGCTACTAATTCCAATCTAAACGGCTAATTATACTTCTTTAGCATCTATTTTTTATAGACGCTAAATTAAAAATAATTGCCACTAAAAATTCGCATCTTTAATGGCAATTATTTTGTGGCAATTAAAATGGCCATAATATCCCTTCTAAAAACATCTTAGTTTGCACTTTTAGCTTCCATTCTAATGGCTAATATGTTTAACTAAATTGCCGCTAAACGTCAATATCTTTAACGATAATTTTTTTACATCAATTATAAATAATTTAGCCACAATTAATAATAGTTACTACATTCGTACAGAATATGACTCAAATAATAAAATATATTAATATTAATTAAAAAAAACATAATGTATCTCATTAATCTTAACAAACAAAAGAAAGTACTAATCAAAAATATTAGTATCACAGTAATTTAAAACATAAAAATATATTGTTTATACCAAATAGCTAATGTCATTATATGACTAATCCAGACGAATGATGGTCTTCAAATGATTTTCGCAACTTTTCATGATTTTGAAATCTTTCACCCGCTAAATTATCCAATATCAGACAGTATGACCTGAAATTATAAATAATTGTGTCAAAAGATAAAGTATAATGTGAAAAAACATCTTGAACATTCCATCACTGTTAGAATAGCCAACTACCTCACCTAACATAATGGTGAACCAACAACAACCAAAGAAGATTACTACCAAGGGGAAAGAAATTGTGCAAAGAAAAAGTAGTACAACAATAGCTCATATGCAGATCAATGCCAAAGCACAAAACAAAGGAAAAGTGACCAAGCAAATCTATATACCAATCAATCAAGTTCCTAGACCACAGAGACAACCTACTACAAGAACAGCTGAGACAACTAACAACATGGGGGAGAACAAGGATAACAGAGGAACTAATACTATAACAAAAATTGTGAAGGAAAAGAATCTCCAGGTGATGAACATGGGAGATGAGTTACTAGCTAGAACAGAACAATTTCCTGAAAATCAGAGAAAACCTATAACAATTGCAGCTGAGACAAATAATACAATGAGCGAGAATAAGAAAAATGGAAGGGCTGATTCTGTAATAGAAGCTGAGAAAGAAAAGAATCTCCAGGATCCAGAATCACCTAGCATCTTCCAGATGATGAATAGGGGAGAAGAACTATTGGTTAGAATGGAACAGGTTCACATGGTCGAGGAGAAGCAAAACAATGATTTACAACTAATTACCAACTGTGAGAGGGATTCTGAGAAAGCACATGATCCAGAAACTGACAAAACAAGAAAGGGACAAGTACAAGTAGTAATGTGATCGACAATATGAATCAGAATTCCACCATCAGTCCAGATAACTCATCTTCTTACTCCAACAACTCCTATCAAAGTGCTAAAGCTAGAAAAAAGGGATAATAAGAAGAAAAGAATGCTGGAAGTTATTAATGTGCAACATGGAATTCCTTTTGAACCTTGCCAATCTGCTTGCAAAGACAATGGGAATATCCGGGGGGAAGGAGTGAATGATGTGAGAGATTTTAATCTAGTTGTCGAGCTATACGGGGAACAAGTAGCATGTGATCTGAATTGTCAAATGAAACTGGTGGATGAGGAAACTGATCAAGAGACTGAATATGATAATCATATGCAAATAGCAACTAAGGAGAATGATTAAGAAATAGAAAATGAGGAAACAGATAGTGATAGAGAACTATACAATTGTAATGCTAGTCCAGAGGAAACTATAGAGATCCTAATTCAGCCTTTTGGCATGCGGAAGAAGGTAGATCAAGGAATCCAAACGGAATTGGATAGAGTAATCTAGCAGGGACATCTTTCTCCTAGATATTTCAATAACAAAACCAACACCAAAGGAAAAGATCTCATAAAGGGATCCCAAAAAGTTCCTAAAAAGAACTTTTAATGATTAATATTCTCAATTGGAATATTAGTGGGATGAAATCTCAAGCATCAACAAAAAGAGTAATCTCACTCATGCAAAGATACAGAATTTCTTTCTTGGTTTTCAGGAACCATTTGTTGGTGAACCAAATATTAGTAACTACATCAGGACCTTTGGGATGACTAACTGCTTCTCTAATAGTAATAACAAAATTTGGTTGTTCTGGAGTCATGATATCATCTGTGATATTCTGGACAATATGGATCAAATAGTCAACTGTTGACTATCCCATATTACCATTGATACACCAGTGTACATCTCAATTGTTTATGCTAAATGTACTGGCATCGAAAGAGAAGAACTATGGAATGATATGAGATATTTTGCTACTGGAGGGACCTACCCTTGGGCTGTTTGTGGAGATTTTAATTCTATCACTATGAAGGAAGAAAAAAAGGGAGGAAAACCTTTTAACCTAAGGAAGAACCTTCCTTTTATTTCTTGCATAGATGATTGTATGCTAATGGATGTAGGTTTCAATGGTAACAATTTTACCTAGTGCAATAATAACAAAAAAAGTAGAAGAAAATTTGGAAAAGATTGCACTGGTAATTCTTAGTCTTTTACTTTATGCGGTTGATTTTAGGCTGAGTTGTCTCTAATCTTAACTTTAGTAACATAGTCTAACCTTCTAAAATACATATTTGACCCTATAACTTGAATGTGATCAGAATTAGTACATTAGTGGACATTACTGGAAATCCATTAGATTGAGTACAGTTCTCTTATGTAGTTTTGTTGATTCTGGGAAACAATGGTGCTGCCAATTAGCAGCATATCATTGAAGTCACTAATATTCTGGGAAACAAAGGTGAGCTGAAGGAACCACAGGAGGTTAAAGTATATTTCATCACTATGATTTCACTTTTAATTTTCATCTTGCAGGTCTCTTGAAGAAGATATTTTAGAAGATATGCAAATCAATATAAGCAGTAAGGGATGGGCGCAATTTTTCGGTGAATATCGTGGGCCTCAGCATTGAGCACTGCTTTGGCAACAAAATAAGGGAATTATGAAGGCATTGAGGTATCTCATCCTAACGCACTTCAGTCATTCTACATACCTACTATGGTGCCACACAAAGGACACATCAACCTATTGTTGGAATTCACAAGAGTTTCACAACAAACTGTGCATGATCAACTATGTGCACTTCTACTAGACACAAGAAGCAATGAGGTTTCTGGACAATTTTGATACCACAAGGAGAGAAAGAAAAGCTACAACTGCAATCTTGGACAATATGCTACTGGGAATATGATGGGATATCAAGAGAACAAGCATAGATCGCACACGAAAACTGGAAAAACAATAGCGACGAAGGACAAAGAAGAGTAGTACCATGAGAAGGTTGAGCATTTTCAGCAACACTAGGCATCCTTGATGTTTGTGGTACTCGTTCATGTCCACTATTAGCATCAGGGATCTAATAAATATTAACATGTTAGATAACAATACTTTTATATTATTAGAATTTCATTAAAAATGTCTAAAGCTTATGAAATGGAGTTACCTGTTCACCTGAGGTGCCATTGCTACTTTGAGGCATAGATGCATCAAGAGCATATTTGCGCATGAGTTATCTCATTTCGAGTAATTTTGATTGCATCATCTCCTGATTTTGTTTCATCATATTCATTTCTTTATTTTGTTTCTCCTTTAACTCGATTATCTTCTGTTCTAACCTTTGTATAACCTCATTAGAAGAATCATCTGCAATAATATTTCCTAAGGAAGACCTACTACCCCATAGAACAGAAGGAGTTGGACCAAGTCCTAAACCACGAACATACCCACTTTTTCATTTCCCAACACCTGTGAATACACATCGCCTTCCCAAGCAACACTATGAGGAGGTTGCTCAGTAGATCTCTCATTATTGCTCATCCTTTCATTTATCATTTCCTGACCATGGAATATACAACAAATCAATTTTGGAATGCATGAACAAGAAAAAATGTACATTGTTTGACGGAGTCATCAAACCAACAAAATAAAAGAAAGAGTAAATCTTACGATCGTCTTGACAAAATCATCATCCAATGGAAAAGAGTAAATCTTACGATCGTCTTGACAGAATCATCATCCAATGGCCGACCATCCTTACGTTTTTATGAGTTAATAAGAAAATTTCTGCTCGTGTAGGCTCAATACCATTTACAGCCTAATACAATAAATACGATATCAGATATGCGTGAAAAAATATTTAAAATATTATAGTTTGTAATTTTCACAAGTTTACCAGCTCATTCATCAAGGTAGCAATACTTTTGAATCCTCCTTTGTGAGGTCTCATTTGCTTAGCCCTATTGTTTCTATTTGCTTGTGTACGTCTCTGTCATTGAAATATTAAATGACATCTTACAAATTACAAAAAAAATTGAACATAACTAAAATCAAAACGCTATAAAAATAAGCAGACTAGGAGTGTTTTGAAGGTTGATACCTTAGCTTTATCAGAAAGCCAATAAGAGACAAGACCACTCCCTTGATCCCTCGGTATGCGACTTGGTCTATTTTTTAGCAAAGTGTCTTTAGTCTTATATTTTTGCGCATACTCAGCCTTTAAATCACACTTGTAATCTTTCCATTTCTTTTCTAGTGACTTTAAGATCCATGCTTCTCCACGTTTTGGGATAGAGAACTTCTTCTGAAAATATAAAAGCCAACATTTAGAAGATAACATCATGCATCAAAGATTGAGCTTTTTCACATAATAATAATGATAATAACTACTCCATACCCTCACAAAATCCACCAATTTCTTCTTTTTCTCCTTGTTAAAATTTCTCCAATCATCTACATGTAGAGGTGTTAGTTCTGGAGTTCTGGAGTTCTGGCAATAATTCCTAGAAAGCTAGCAAGCTTACGACCCTCTTTTCCAATAGTTTGGTTACGATTATTGAATGGTACATCAATTGTCTTTCTCGGCGGAAGTTTTCAAATATCTTTTAGTAAAGTAGGCCCACGAACCTTTCTTGCTTCCGAATTACCTAGAATGAAAAATATCTGAATCATCTGGTGATTTAAAGAATCCACAGTCAATCTACGTTAGCATTACGCTACCGGAAGAGACTAGTAAATCATGAATATTACTGTAAATGTCAGAATAACCAAAAAAACAACAACGTTCAATTTCCATAGATGACGAAATAAGAACCATGCACCTGCCAAAATTATTTTTCGTACAAACTTGGTTAGCCTCAAACTTCATTAAAGCAGAATGTGACAACTTCACCACTAAAAGTGTGAATTATAAAAGTGACAACTTCATTGATTGTTGGGAACATTCAAAATTTCACCAAAGATATGATTGTTGATTTCAATAATATGATTTCAGTAATATGAGCAATTCAACAATTAATAGATTACATCTCTATGAACAACAACAACTCCATAATGCTTGAATGGTGTGCTATAAGCCTCTGGTGTCCAAGGGAACACATAACTAACTCACTTCCAATTGGTTTATAAAATTAAAGGTATGCTAAAAATAGAGAAATGCTAATAATGTTGTGCCTAATAGTTATTCATATTTACTTTACTACCTTCTGAAAGTTATGGGTTCTTTCATTAGTATGTGCTTCTAATTTATCATGGTGTTCTGTATAGGGATATGTTGCATATAAGGGCAAGCAGTGGAACAAAGCCGTGAGATACTACACAGAGGCAATAAAATTGAATGATAAAACCACATACTATTGCAATACTAAAAAAGCAACAGATTGCATACTAAAAAAGTATTACCTGAATCCTCATTATGTTGAATCTCATTGCCACCAGCAGAACGATTCGACTCATTAGATTGACCATCACGTGCTTGGGCTTCAAAGTAGTTCTGATCATCCATCAACTGCTCAATATATGGTTGGGCTCTAAAGTAATTTTGACCATCCATCAATTGTTCAATTACCAGTCGATTGCGACCTCTAGTTTGCATTGTTCCTTTTCCAAGATAAAAAAATTATCGAACTGCATTAAGTTATCACATGCAAAACACGAGGAAGCATCACCCTCATCTCAAGTTATGATAGAAATTCGTTCATACAAACAATGCCTTGCGATATAGATAGTTCTAGAGAAAAGAGGTATTGATGCACCATAAAAAATAATTGTCCAATGATAATAAAACCTTAGCATATTTCAATACAAGGCTACAACCAACAAAATATAAGTAAAAAAATCACAAATAATTCACTCAAACATCCGATCATCAGCCAATACAAACATGGAAAATACAGAGATGACTAACAAGCATCTTTTATAAAATGACTTAAATTGAAATAAAAAGATTTATTTATTAAAATTTCTGAATTAAAAAAAACAAATTCCTATAAGTTCTTAAATAATGCTTGCAAAAAAAATATTTCATGAGTACCACCTATCTTATTAAGAATTATCATTTTCATTTTCAATATCATTTCCTCCCTCAACAATAGCTTCACCATCATTTGGAGAATCTTGAGATTGTATGTTCCTATCAATTAATATCCCATCGACTCCACTTCTTACCCAATCATTATACTCATCTTCTGGAATACGAGCATTTTCTAAGAGAGCTAAGTCAGTGACATCACTCTGCATTAATGACTCAAACTGATCACTATTTTCCTCTCCCATATCAAAAATATCTCGAGGTTTAATTAACCTAGGGACAAACCATTCATGTTCTTGAGGATCTTGCACAAATATTACTTGTTGAGCTTGTTCTGCAAAAATAAAGGGCTCATGATGTTCTCGATCGCCAGAGTCTGTCAAGCGCGAGAAGTTCACAAGTGTGAAACCCAAGTCGTCTTCCTTAACTCCTCTACCTTTGGTTATATCCACCCAATCACACTTAAATAAGACAACCTTAAATTCTTCATAGTAGTTTAACTCCACAATATCATTCAATCTGCCATAGTATTTGATATTTGCAGACTTTGGAGCATTGTCACTTGTAATTTCATAACTTTCAGTCTTTGAAACGACCATAACACCACTATTTTGTGTCTCCTTAAACTCTTCACTTTGCTTCATTCGAAATCAATACCCGTTATTTACATCGAACGCATTAAATTTTTTCGCAATAAAACTAGGCCCTTGTGCAAGGACTTTAACATCCTTTAAGATGTTAGATGTGGCTTCCTGCTCCTTTACCTAACCAAATAGAAAGATACAACTATAAATGTATATATTTCTACAAGGACAATAATTAACGTAGCCAATGATTTGATCACTTACTTTCTCCTTGAGCCACTCATGAAATGTATCGAAATGCACACGGTCAAGTTGATGTTGTGTCAAACGATGCTTACGATGTGATCTTTTGATTTCAACTATATGTTCCCTATTGATGTAACTCGCTTATATTATTTTGTTATCAAATAAATCATACATATATTCAATAGTAGATATAACACTTAATTTTTATAATTCTCAACCACCTCTGAATCGCAATTGAAAAGCACATGCCGATGTGCTTGCAACCATATTTTCTCATCCAACTCAAATACATCTACTCCACCATATGACTCCCCAACAGTAGGAAAAAGACATTTCTCTTTACTAGTAGCATGCTCAATGTCGTCATCGCATTTTCTTGAGCAATAAAATCTTGAATCTCCACCCTCCAGATATCGTGAGCAAAATGCCAAGCATTCATTTGCTATATATGCCTCTGCTATTGAACCTTCTGGGCATGCACAATTATGAACATATGATTTTAACGTAGCCAAGTACCTATATGAAATAAAGTAATGTTATTAGTTTGATATTATAATATTTAATAACTAAGTATATCTAATATAAATTCACTGATATTCTGCATACCTCTCAATTGGGTACATCCAACGATAATGTACTGGCCCCGCATATTCAGCCTCAGCTGCCAAGTGAATAACCAAGTGTACCATAATAGTAACGAATCCTGGAAGAAAGAGTTTCTCCATAGTAGACAATATTTCTGAAATTTTTTCTTCAAGTAACTTTAACTCATCTAGTTTTAGCTCTTTGCTACACAGAGCACGAAAGAATGTGCATAGCTTAATTATAACTGAATTGACTCTTTTATCTATTGATCTCCGCAAGGCAAGAGAAAGAAGTTCTTGCATTATAACATGGCAATCATGAGTTTTTAGCCCAGATATATTTCGTTTGCGAATGCAACGTGAGATATTAGATGCATAGCCATGTGGAAACTTGGCATTTTGTAGTACTTCAAAAAATAACTCCTTTTCCTTCAGAGACATTATGAAGAAAGTAGCAGGAAGATATGCTCTCCCACTAGCTCGATATTGAGGCCATAAGCTTGGTCTTATTTTCATATCCTTCAAGTCTAGTCGAGCTTCTAAGTTGTCTTTAGATTTTTTACCAAGACCTAATAATGTATAAATTAAGTTATCACATACATTTTTTTCTATGTGCATCACATCAAGATTATGGCGCACCAAGTTAGACTCCCAATAAGGAAGATTGAAAAAAATGCTCCTCTTTTTCCATGTATTTTTCATCACCCCACTTACCCCTTCACTAGACTGGCCGACAATAAACTTTATATCTTTAATTTGATTCAGCACTAGTGACCCAGATACTAGACAAGGTGCAAGTCTTGTTTCCTTAGTCCCATCAAATGATTTTGCATCATTCCGATATTTATGTCTCAACTTCAAGAAGCGTCGATGCCCCATGTAACAAAACTTTTTGCCATGTCTGAGCCTTCTAGATTGAGTGTTTATGTTGCAAGAAGGGCATGCAAACCGATCATAAGTGCACCATCCAGAGAGAGTACCATATTCTGGAAAATCATTTATAGTTCTCGTGAGAGCTGCTCGCATTTGAAATATCTTCTTAGCAGAGGCATCATATGTTTCTACCCCGACATCACATAATTCATTTAACTCTTCTATTAAAGGTTGCAAAAAGACATCAATATTACTGCCAGACGCTTTCGGTCCAGGAATAAGTAAGGACAGAATGAAGAACTCTTGCTTCATGCACATCCATGGTGGAAGATTATATGGCATTAAAATAACTGGCCATGTACTATGAATAGTTCGCATTGCACCAAATGAATTAAACCCATAAGAACCTAATCCTAGGCGGATATTGCAAGGATCTCTAGCAAATTTGGGATATTTACTATCAAAACTCTTCCAAGCTTCAGAATCTGCAAGATGTCTTAGAACTCCATCTTTGTTTCGCTCTTCATGATGCCATCACATTGCTTTAGATGTTTCTGAAGACATAAACAATCTTTGCAGCCTTGGCTTTAAAGGAAAATACCTTACAACCTTGGCTGGAATTTTTTTAACATTATTTTTCCATCTAGAAGCCCCACAATTGCACTCATTGACATCCTTATTAGCAAACTCTTTCCTAAAAAGCATGCAATCGTTCGGACAAGCATGAATCTTTTTATATTTTAAGCCCAAGCTTTCAACTATCTTTTTGGTCTCATAGAAAGAAGGAGGCAATATTTCCCCTTCAGGCAACACATCCTTCAATAGTCCAAGGAAAGCATTAAAAGATTCATTTGACCATTTGAACATGCATTTTGTACGATAGATATGCAGCAAAAAGGACAGTTTTCAAAATTTCTTGCATCCAGGATATAGTTCTTCATTAGCCCCCTTCATGAGCCGTTCAAACTTATCCACCTCTGAATGAGGTTGATTTCCAGATGGATGAGCAGTATTTTCTTGTAGGTTTGGTTCCATCTGACCTCTTTCACTAACATAGTCTCCATGAATTGTGTAAAGCCTCCAAAGACATCATGTATCATTCCTCTCATATCATCGCCCCTTAAAGTTGATTCGCTGCAATTATTTACTTGAATATTATTTGATGCCTTTAGAGACTCCCCATGACAAAACCAAGTATCATATGAAGATATAATACCATTAACCGCAAGATGATCATATGCTGTAGCCCAATTTACTTGATGGATAAGGACACATTCACACAAGGACATAAAATTTTCTCTCCATCTTGTTTTTCAGAAAAGGTGTGGTTTAAAAAATCTTCTACCCCATTCAAGTATTCTTTATTAACTCTGTCACAATACATCCATCTCTTATTTCTAGGAACGCCCATGACATTCAAGATATTTTTTTCTTTTCTGTAATTATTATAAGAGCTAAAAATACATTAGTAAAAAGAGGAGAAATTCTTAGTGAATTAAGAAATGAGGAAGAAGAAGACAATATAATAGATAATCGAGGTTGATTCCATCATATATAACTAAATGCAAATAACAAATGCATGTAACTCCTTTAAATTGATTTAAGTTAACAAATTTGAATGAGTTATTCATTCAAACAAAGTATTAAATCGCAAAATCCTCATTCATATTAATAGCAAGGATGAACTCACGGAGAAAACGAACTGATTTTAGTAACGAGAATCTAACAACTATAATGTCTTTGCATTAGAAGGATTTATAAAAATAAAACTTATATTCTCTTGCTACACATGTAATTCAAGTAAATAAGAGTTTTCCTCAAAAGTATCACTTCTAATTTATAAAGTGAGACACTTTAAACTGCTAACTTAGATTCGGTAGTTTGGACATGCAATATAACTCTAGTTTTAATTCAAAAACAACGACTGAACCTATGAACAAGATACGTGAGACATAAAAAAATACATATTAAATTAACATTTGCATTACTAACTTACGGTAAGTGAGCGAACAGAAACTAACTTATCATTCCAGCTAGAGAGTTTAATATTTAAACGAGTAGATTTAAAATTGATCATTTTTTTTTCTTAACAAGTAGAAATCTTAAAAGACATTCACCTAGCACAACAATCATAGAGTAATACTTTCGTGATTTAAAGTGCAAAAGGCGAAACTAGAACTAACGATATTTTTATAACAGAATCCAAGTAACAAATATATCTGGATAAAATTAACATAGTCAAATCAATGAGCATTAACACAAAGAGATCTCGAAAGCTAACAAACCGAATAGTTCACATCCATTCAAATCCACAATTCAAATAGAATTACTTTATGCTTAAATTAACAGGATTATCTTTAAGTATAGTATGCTATAAATTACTTTTAACAATCGAAAGTAAACATATAACATTAGGAAAAATAAAGGAATCAATTCAATCAGTTGCCCGTCAATGTAACAACATTCAATCATAAATCACAACATAGCTGACACAAAAAATTATTACACAAACTGCCATAGTTAGACATCACACATCGGCTTAGGCTTTTGGGTACCTGGTAAGCAGAATACTTTGACGATGAAGATAAAAAAGTGAACGAGAAGATCAATTTCACCAACAATCTCAAAACCTACATAAAAAGAAAAGATTGAGAGTTAAACAACAGCGATGTCTCAATAACTTTTAAAGCAATAGTAAAAAAAATTAGACATTTGACTGATTAGAAATAGTTGTTGGAACCAACAGATGCACTATGCAGATATTAGCAGAGAACTACCAAACATTCAGATTTAGAAATTACAGAAGCACTATGGGAAGTTTTTATTTTTTATAATCGATTTGAATGCCTTGGAAGAGACAGTTCACATCAAAGTTTCAAAAACTTGACATTTCTCTAATGGATCGATATGACATGTGGACAGAATTGGCATCCATGAAAATCATCTTCTTCTTTTTTTACCACCACTGTGGAATTAACATTAATTTTTACTTATCCATCTGCACCGGAGAGGATTGGTATTGCAATTTCTATCCTCTTGGATAAGGCCAGTTAGTTCTTTTTGCCCCTGTCACTCTTTCATATCCCATTGAACCCACATTTCTTTTTCTTTAATAAAGTTTTAGTTATTGACCATTTTTGTCAGATTTGTGCTTAATATAGGTAGTAAAATATTACTTATTGATCGCAAACTGTTCCACATCCCAAAATAATCTAAGATAAAGCAAAATTCTTGACAAGCTTCCCATCTACAAGCATATTTTTGACACACTTGTCATATTTATCTATTTAGTAGTTTCTTTTCGTTCGAATATATATTTTAACATCCCAAAAGCTAGTAATATTAGCAAGAGCAAGAACATAATTTCTTCATCTCACTGACCTCAAAATCAGAACCAGAAATAACATCAATTTTCAATCCTTTAAGCAACCCATTATTGGTTTCTTTGATGTGATTTCCATGAGCACTAGAACCTATCAACAAAGTCTTCCTTGACACCACTTTATATGTTTCTTCCAATAGTTTCAAGAATGCTGACTCTACATTGTGGCCGCTAAGAGCTGATGTCTCAGAAAAAAATAGCCCTTGCCTCTATGCAAATTCGACTGCATCTTCAGTTGAAACTGCCCTCAAGTCGACTAGATCTTCTTTGTTACTGATCAATGTGATCACAATAGAACTATCGGTATGAGCCCTGAGTTTATCATCCCAAAATATAGGTTCTTTACATGAAATCTCATAATTAATTAATCTTAATGTCTGTGTAAGATATTATTTCATAAACGCGACTCAAAGCTTTTGGAGCCAACAAATGCACTATGCAAATATTAGCAGAGAACTACCTAACAATTAGTTTTAGAAATTACAGAAGCACAACGCTCTGGTTCAGATGGTCCTCCAACTACAAGGAATCTCAAGAGTTCGGAAAATCATGTTTTAGGTAGTTTTGATACAGTCAAAACTCAAGCACGAAGGAGCAATTAGATTCTTGAATCTAGAAAATTATACAAACCACCAATACCAAATTAGAAAAGATACTAAGAAAATTCTCATTCAAGAATTAAATCTTTGGCAATCAAAACCCTACACCCAGAAATTAGAAATTTTCATTAACTCATAGACCTACCCAACTAAAAACCTAAAGATAAATAGAAATACTTACCAAGAATTTTGATGGTAGCCAGAAATTTCATTGCCGATGGTGATTTAGAGAGCAAAGTGATGCTGGCCAAAAATTTAATTTAGAGAGCAAAGTGATGGTGACCGTATGAATTGTTTTCTTTAATCTAATTTCTAGGTATGAGAGGGTACGAGAGGGTATAACATTTTTGCGGGAGAGAATTTAGAGGAAAAATTAGAATATGGAGGGAATACAAAAATTAAAAAATAAAACTTTACCGTCTATATTCTTGAATCGCCACTAAAACTATAATATTTACCGATTAATATTCATTGGTCGCTAATATTTTCCTTCTACGAATAAATTAGCAGCAATTGATCTATTGCCGCTAAATAATTGCCGCTAAAGCCCCTTTTTGTTGTAGTGTTTTCAGAGAGTAGGCCAATCAAAACACAACTTAGAACTTTAACTGTCGTTCTTGTTCCACCATGATGACCACCATATGACGAAGAATGATAAACTCCAAGAATAGCACCGGCATACACCCCCTAATCACCCCATCCATGCAATATGGAAAAGGTATGGATCATCCCAAAAGTAGCCGTGACAATTCCATTTAGACTTATTCCTTTGGTTTGAGGATAACTCATCCGGAATGATACCACTCACAAGAAAATTTACCAAGTCAGCATAACACGGTACCTCTTTCGTTGAAAGTGCCAAAAGTTGCTCATCGGGGAAAGTCATTGATTTCAAGGACATCATGTGTCCTCCCTCCTTCTCAAAACGAGACAAGTGTTCTGCCACTTGATTTTCACTTCCCTTCTTATCTTGGATGTCAATGGCAAACTCTTGTAACAAAATAACCCATCTCATCAACTAAGATTTAGATTCCTTCTTGCTCATAAGATAGCGAAGTGCCGCATGATCCACGTGGATAATAACTTTGGCACCCATCAAGTACGTGTGAAACTTCTCAATAGCAAACACAATAGCAAGGAGGTCATTTTTCGTAACAGTATATTGACTTGGGCACTATTTATGGTCTTACTAGCATAGTAAACCAAATGAAAAACCTTGTTGACACGTTGCCCCGAAACAGCCCCAACCGCTACATCACTTACATCACATATTAGCTCGAATGACAAACTCCAATTTGGAGAGGTAATGATATGAGTAGTTGTCAACTTGAGCTTCAATTGTTCAAAATCTCTGATACAATCATCATTGAAATGAAACTTAGCATCCTTCTCAAGGAGCTTGCACAATGGATTCACTACTTTAGAGATTCCTTAATAAAGCGCCGGTAGAAACCCGCATGGCCCAAGAAACATCGCACACACCCTTCATCGAGGTGGGGGTGGAAGCTAGAAATAACCTCAATCTTCGCCTTGTCAACTTCTATACCATTCTTTGAAATATTATGGCCAAGGAGTCTTCCTCAACCATGAAATAACATTTCTCCCAATTGAGCAATAAATTTGTTTCCTCACATCTAGCCAACACTTCGTCCAAATTTGCAAGACAATCATCAAAAGAGTCTCCAACCACCGAAGAGTCATCCATGAAGACCTTAAGGTAGTCTTCCACCATGTCCATGAAAATAGCCATCATACACCATTGAAAAGTCGCTGGTGCATTGTACAACCCAAAAGGCATCCGTTTGGAAGTGAAAGTACCATATGGACATGTAAAGTGGTTTTCTCTTGATCTTCTAGAGCAATAAGAATTTGGTTGTAGCATGAGTACCCATCAAGAAAATAATACAAAGCACGACCTACCAACTATCAAGCACTTGATCCATGAAAGGAAGGGGAAAGTGATCCTTCTTTTTTCCTTTTTTGAGCTTACCATAATCCATACAAACTCTCAAACTGGTGACTGTTCTTGTAGTAATCAACTCATTCTTCTCATTGGTAACAACCTTCATGCCCCCTTCTTTGGGACACATTGAACTGGAGAGGTCTATGAACTATCGAAAATGGGGTAGACAACCCCAACATCCAACCACTTGATAGTCTCCTTTTCGACCACTTCTCGCATAGATTCATTAAATCTTCTTTGATGTTCAATGGACGGTTTAGTACCATCCTACAACTTGATCTTATGCATACAAAATGCGGGGCTTATACCCCGAATATCCGCCAAAGTCCACCCAATTGCCTTCTTCCTCTTTTTCAACAATGCCAATGTGGAATCAACATGCACATTAGTCAAACATTAGGAAAGAATAACCGGTAAAATAGAACAAGGCCCGAGAAATTCATACCAAAGTTGTGGTGGCAATGGTTTCAACTCCAAAGTAGGTGGCTCTTCAATAGAAGGCTTTGTAGGAGGAGTCTTCCTATTCTTAAGATCCAAAGATAATTTACGGGGTGCATAGTTGTACGAATCCATTTCTTGCAAAGAGTTCACACATTTCATGAAACCATCCATTTCACCATCATAAAAGTTGAGCAAAACGGCTTCCAACATATCACCAACATTGATTGTAGCACTTGTATCATCAATAATAACATCGGTCACCACATCTACAAAAGAATACACTTCATTGCTATTTGGTTTCCGCATAGACTTGCACACATTGAATACCACTTGTTCATCACCAACCCGAAAAGTGAGTTCGACGGCTTTCACATCACAAAGAGCCTTACCCGTAGCAAGAAAAGGCCTCCCAAGAATAATAGACACTTCATAATCAACCTCACAATCTAGAATAACAAAGTCCGCGGGAAGAATAAAGTTATCAACTTGGACCAACACGTCCTCAATCACTCCCAATAGCCTCTTCATGGTACAATTGTCCATTTGCAACCCATAGATGTAGGTCTTGGTTTCCCAATTCCCATAGTTTTAAACACCAAGTTGTGCATCAAGTGTATACGCGCCCAAAGATCATAAAGAGCTTTAGCAAACTCGACACTCCCAATAGTACAAGGAATCGTGAAAGTACCAAGATCCTCCAACTTAGGAGCCATGGAATGAACATTTGCACTCACTTGATGAGTGACTTTGATAGTTTCAAAATTAATCGACCTCTTCTTGTTCAAAAGGTCTTTCATAAACTTGGCATAACTGAGCATTTGTTCTAAAGCTTCTACCAATTGCATATTAATAGAGAGATATTTCATCATTTGAATGAACTTCTTGAGTTGATTCTCACCATTTTTCTTGACAAGTATTTGAGGGTAAGGAGGTGGAGGCTTAGGCACAGGTGCCTTAGCCTTATGCACTGATATCAATCCGAACCTCATCATGTGCTTGAACATTATTTCTTGGGACTTCCGCCTCTTGGATCACTTGGTCATCATCCACAAATTTCCTTTCATTTGAGGTGGGTGCATTCCTACCTCTTCCACTTCTTGTGATAACTGCCATGGCATGCCCCGTGTTGTTACCTCCTTTTGGGTTTACCACTGTGTCACTTGGTAGTTCACTCTTAGGATGAGTATTAAGAGCTTGAGATATTTTCCCCATTTGAATTTCAAGATTACGAATATATATGGGACGTGAGGCAAGTCGGGCATCCTAATCCGCATTCTTCTCCATCATTTGCTTGAGCATATTTTCAATACGGCTTATTTCATTATTTAAAGAACTTGAACCGTGGTAGAGATAAGGAGGTGGGTTGCTAGGTTGTTAGTACATTTGGGGCCTTTGAAAACCCAATCCGCAATTTCCATGATTGTTATTGTTTCCCCAATTTTCTTGATTATTACCTCCCCAATTTCCTTGGTTGTTGTTGTTGTTGTGCCAATTTCCTTCATTGTTAGAACCCTAATTGCCTTGTTTATTTTAAGAACTCCATTGGTTTTGATTGGAGCCTTGAAAATTGCTCAATTGCCCTTGGTAATTATTCACAAATTGTACCTCTTTTTCTTGCTCTTAATAGGAATCATCTTGATCGAAGCTACCATCATCTCGTGCATAATTCTTCACTCGGGATTGAAATTGTGGACCCTTGATCCTATTCTTGTTGACCAAATCATTTATTCCTTCCATAGCATGACTTGCTTAGGAGCTTGTACTTGATTAAATTGGGCCTTAGCAAGCTGGGTCATAGTACTTGTCAATTTGGAAATGGCTTGTCTATGGTCTTGTAACTCTTTATGAAGATGAATCATGTTGGGATCACCTTGGGGAACATTAGCTTGGGATTTCCAAGCCAAAGAAGTTTCCTCCATCTCATCAAGAATATTACATGCCTCCGCATAAGGTGTTGTCATAAAGTTGCCTCCGTCCAATTGATTGACAACACATTGGTTCATAGTATTAATACCACGGTAGATAGTTTGTTGGATCATCTTGTTGGTCATATCATTGTTCAGGCACTCCTTCACCATTGTCCGATAATGATCCCAAATTTCATGCAAAAGTTCATTGGGCTATTGCTTGAAAGCCAATATTTCATCTCGAAGAGTAGCCATGTGCCCAAGAGAGAAAAACTTTGAAATAAACTTAGCCGCCAATTCATTCCAAGTATGGATAGAATGATTAGGCAAGCGTTCCAACCAATCCAAAGCCTTTCCCCTTAGTGAAAAGGGAAAAAGCCTTAACCTCAAATCATCTTTAGAAATATTTTTTTGTTTGCTCCCCCAACACATATCTAACCCTTTAAGTGTTTGTAAGCATTTTGACCTGGCGTCCTGGTGAAATAACCTCGCTGCTCAAGCAAAATAAGCATCACATTGGTAATTTGAAAATTTCCTGCCCTAATGCGAGGGGGGACTATGGAACTTGCTTCATTGGGAAAATCCGATGTTGCGCCGCGCCTGTTTATGGTGGTGGTGGAGGTGGGGGAGGTGGAGGCACATTGTCTTGTTGACCACGGCCTCGGTGGTTTTGTTATGGAGCTTGAGGCATTTCATCAAGTTGCTCCTCTCGCCATCCACCTCTCCCAATAGCAAATATTCAAGTTCGTTGTTCGCCATCAGGTACCTACGATCACTTCAACAAATTAGAATCACAAAAGTAAAGAAGATATTTCGAGAAACAAAATCAAGTATCTAGCTAACACCGTAAAAGCTCCCCGGCAACGGCGCCAAAAATTAATGAAGTCCAATCTACACTTAATAATAAGTAGGAAATGATCGTTGCAATTATAATACCTAACTTGAGTCAGGGTCGAATTCTACAAGGAGTTTTAAGATCGGTATTAGAATAAATAATCAAGAAGAGAATGTGAAATAGCTTAATTATACTTCCAAACAAAGAGAGTAATTGTTATCTAATTTAACAACTAAGAAATTAGACTAAGTAAAAGAAATTAGAGAATGCAATATTTTTTGTGTTTTAAATCAAGTAAGAGAAAGCCTAGGGATATAACCTTTACATAGGTGTAAACCTAATGGGTATACTAAGTTAATTCTTGTTTGGTAGATCGAGAGTATTATGATCTCATGTACCCACTCAATACCTTTCGGTCATAGAGTGGTTATGCCCAAATTGACTTTCTTAAGACCAACTGGGCATCTAAGCAATTGATATGAGTCCAAGTGGGATTATCCCTATCTCTAGTTCAAATCCTTTAGTCAAATTAGTGAAAACCTTAACTAGCTCTATTTCTTATTAGCTAAGTTTTCCTAGACTAGGTTCCTCTTTCTTAATAATAACTAAGTCAAATAGGCATGAATCAATGTTTACAATCACTAATTCTAGATATAATGCATAAACAAGGCTAAATAACAAATATCTAATCATAAACAAGCATCGGTATTAACAATCCATAAGTTTTACACAGTAGGATTTGGTCACAACCCTAGATAGAATCTAGCTACTCATGATAATTGACATAGAAAAATAAAAAAGAAGAAGTAATTAAAGACATAAACTATAATTAAAAGATAAAAGTAGTGGGGCTTCTCCAATTTTGATCACAACTTTTCTAAAAAGGTAAAATTTAACCGATATGGCTAGGAATACAGAATTGCCATAAAATATCTTCCCCATATGCTAACAAAAATGCCCTTCGGGAGGTTTTCAGGCCGCACAATTTGATGTGCGGACCATGGTTTATCTTCGGCTTTTGCAACAGGTGGAAATCTACGGCCACATAATTATATCTGCGGCTGTACTTTAGCTTCTGCGACCGCACATTTTGATTATGGACCGCTTTCTCACGAGTCTTCTTACTTGGTCTTCTGCGCTTTCTCTGAACTTATCAAACTTTGTTAGTGCGACCAGATTTTGCAGCCGGACAATTGGGTCTGCGGACTACACTTTTACAAAACTCCTCAAAGGCTTCAAGGCTTCATCTACGACCACACTTCTATTACTGCGGATTGCATGATCATCTATGGCCATAGAATTACTTCTGCAGGTTACACTTCTTCTTGCATTTTTCCTTTTTGCCTTGTTGAGATGGTATACTCCTTTTTGAGTTATATTTCTTCAATGAGCTTCATTCCTCCAACATGGCTGCAATTCACACAATTTCATTAGATTTGGGAAACAAAAGTTACTACTTTCGAACTAAAACTAAAGCAAAAAGGTACCAATAGTAGTTAAAATCCACACTTATCAGATTTGCGTGTGTGGTTCATTTAATTTTTGAATGGTTCGGGAAGGACATGATAGAGTGATTCTCAAGCTGGAAGCTTTAAGTTGGAAGAGTTGATCAAGGTTTGACTTTTGAGTAAACGGTCCCGAATTAGTTATTTGATAATTCCAATAGGTTTTTATGATAGTTTTAGACTTAGGCATTTGTTCAGATTTGAATTTGTATGTTCCTAGAATGTTTTGGGTTTATTTGTCAAAAGTTGGCAATTAGAAGAATTGGAGAGTTCATAGGTTTGACTGGGAGTTGCTTTGGTGTTATCAAACTTTGATTATGGTTTTGAGACCTTATATAGGTTCATTTGGTGAATTATAACTTATTTACAAAGTTTGATTATAATCTGGAATGTCTAAGCGTGGTTCGAACACGTACGACGAAGTTTGAATGTTTGAAAGTTAAGAGAATGAATTGATCTTTGATTCTTGTTTTGATATTACTTATGGTGGTTATAACCTTTAGATAATTTTAGATGATGTATTTGAACTTATTGGTATGATTGAACGGGGTCTCTAGGGGCTTGTATTTCGGGATGGTTTCAGACCATTTTCATTTGATTCGCATAGATGATCTTCCGGCGTCTCTGTTATGCTTCGCGTTCACAGTCAGTGGGTCAAATTCGCATAGAGTGAGTTTAGTCGCTGGAGTTTTGTTCTTCGCGTTCGCGTATATAGGGTCGCGTTCAAGTAGTTTTGGAGGTGGAGTTCGCGGAGTAGTTGAGGCAGGCTGAAGCTTGGTATATGCGTTCGCGATGGACAGTTCGCGTTTGCGTAGGAGGGTGGCCCTTTGGTCATATGTTCTCGATGATTTTCCCCCATCCATGATGAAGTCTTTCTAGGCGGGTGTAGAGTGGTGCTTCGTGATCGCGAAGGATAGTTCTGGGCTTACCCATAAGCGTTATATTTTGAGTTTTTTACCCATTCTTTTATATTTTGAGCGCTAGACTTGGAGAGAGGCGATTTTGCTTGGAGATTTTCATATATGACTTCGGGGTAAGTGATTGTTTCTACTCATTTTTTTATTATTTCAATAATTTACATGAATTATTAACACCCACAATATGAATTTTGATATGGAATTTAGGGTTTGTACTACACTTTAAAAGAGTGTATTTTGAGAATTTGAATGCCGATTTTGACTAGGTTTTGAAATCTAATCATGTATTTGGACTCAACATGTTATGAAACAACAGATTTTGGTGTTGGTTCTAAATTATGGGCATGTGGGCCCGAGTTGATTTTTATTAACTCTTTGGAAATTCATCAAAAATCGAAGCTTTATGTATTGGGTTTGATTTTTATGGCATTGGTTGACTTCATTGGATGATGTATTTCTAGATTTGAGCCGGTTAGAGGTAATTTCTCAAGGAATAATAAATTTGGAGCTTTGGACTATCCCGAATAAGGTAAGTGTCTTGCTAGCTTTGCTTGAGGAAAGTTTCCTAATAATTGGTATTGTTTGCTACATGCGGGTCATACGCACACATAGGCATACATCCTACCTAGGGATCATATCTTGTATACATGCATACATTTATGCATTGTTATTTATCTATCCATGTGCATTATATATACTTATCTTTCATTCATATGCATGCATCACTGCATATAGTACACATATATGGAGTGAGGCGATGGCACGAGGTTTCTACCGTACGGATATTGGGATATTGTTATTTATTGGGAACGAGGTCTTTGTCGTACGATGACTGTAATGTGATATTAATTATGGCACCTGAGTTGTTTGTGCAACATGTGAGTTGTCTGTGCGGTTGTTATGATTATGGAACATTGAGTTATTCGTGCAACAACTGAGCACATGAGTTGTCCATGCAACACTTGAGTTATCCATGCAATTGTTATGATTATGGCACGTGAGTTGTCCATACAACACGTGAGTTATTTGTGAGCTTATTATGATTATGGAACGTGAGTGGTCCGTGCAGCACGTGAGTTGTTCGTGCAACTGTTATTATTATTGGCATGTGAGTTGTCTACGCAACACGTGAGTTGTCCGTGCGGTTGTTATGATTTTTGGCACATAATCTATCTGTTTAGCAAGTGAGTTGTCCTTGCGGTTATGGAACGTGAGTTGCCTGTGCCACGTGTTGATATGGCTCCATCCCCCTAGGGTCTCCCTCTCATATTTCTCTCTTGATGGCATACACGCGGGTTGTGAGAAACCGACGTGTTTCTAGTTGATTGTGATGTGGGATCCTATGTGATGAATTATTGAGCATAAGGTAAAAGCTTGGCCATTCAAGTAATCCTTTGTACATATTCATGCATTTAAATGCATATTTTGCGCATATCATCTACCTATGCTAGTTGATGCATTTTGCACATGTACGAGACTTATTAGTGAGTTGTTGGACACTTGGAGTGTCAGATTGATGTAAAAAGAGAGTTATCATCATACATGGAAATGTTAGACTCATAAACATGGTATTTTGAAAAATTGATACAGAATTAGATCATTGTTATGTACAGACTTTACATTCATGTATGAGTATTTGAGCACACACTACTTGGTGCATATCTCTTTGTGTACGGAGTTGGTGCAAGTTGTATTTGCTTGATATGTTTAATTGGCAAAGCTTGTTTATTACCCCTACCCACTATGCACCTTTATTATTGATGTCTGTTATTCTGTGACTGTCTTTTTTGGATACTTCTCTATATTGTACATGTTATTGAGCTGCACATGTTATTTAAAGTGGGTATCTGTTTGACTTAAAAACCTCGTCACTACTTGACCAAGGTTAGTCAGGATACTTACGAGTACATGGGGTCGATTATACGCATACTATACTTCTGCACCTAGCATGCAGACCTAGGAGCTGAGCTGTTGTGGATGATAAAGCCTAGCATTAAAGGCGCACCAGCATTCCGAATGCAAGTTACTTCTTGTTCATGGTAGTTTAGGACTTAAGATTTTGTTTATGTAAATAACAAATAGATGTTGTACTTATTCTTCATACTAGCTTGTAAATATAAGTGTTAGTGGATCCTGACTTATATTACCAGTACTTGAAATAGTTGTATTGATTATTCACATTCTTAATTATTATTAATGATAACTTCTCATTAGAGTTGAATCTTATATTATTGGGCTTACAGTAATGACCCGAATAGTCGTTTTGAGTATTTTAGCTCTATTTCCCTTATTTTATGCCTTATATATGTGTATTTGTAGTTACATGATTTGGGGTGATGGTTGGTTTGGTTTCAGAGAGGTTTTGGATTCATTTCGGGCACTTAGTCCCTTGGTTGAAGGATTAAGTTGTTAGAGTTTACCAAAGTTTGACTTTTGTGTAAACGACTCTGGAATGGTATTTTGATGGTTCCAATAGCTTCGCATGGTAACTTTGGACTTAGAAGTATATCCGTATTTGGATTTGGAGGTACGTAGGCTGAATTGGTTCTATTTGGCGAAAGTTAGAAGGTTAAAGATTTGGAAGATTGATAGGTTTGACTGAGAGTTGACTTTATCGATATCAGGTTCGAATTTCAGTTTCGAGAGTTCGAATGGGTTCCTCGCAGCCGAGAGGAGTATGAGCAGCACTTGAGGATCGTGCTCCAGACTTTGAGGGAGAAGAAGCTATATGATAAATCTCTAAGTGCGAGTTTTGGATTGATTCAGTGGCATTCTTGGGCCACGTGGTGTCTAGTAAGGGGACTTAGGCAAATCCGAAGAAGATTGAGGGATCTCAGTTGGCTCCAACCTTCTACTGCTACTGGGATCTGGAGTTTCCTTGGGTTGGCTGGGTATTATTGCCATTTTGTGGAGGGGTTTTTTATAGCATCCCTATTGATTGGATTGACACAAATGGGTGCCCTATTCAGGTGGTTCGACAAGTGTGAGAAGAGCTTTCAGAAGCTCAATACTACCTTGACTACATCTCCAATTCTAGTTTTGCATTCAGCATCGGGTTCATATAGTCTATGGTGATACTTCACGGATTGGTTATGGATGTGTGTTGATGCAGGAGGGTAGAGTGATTGTGTATGCTTTGCGTCATTTGAATCCCCACAAAAAGAACTACCCAGTGCATGATTTGGAGTTAGCAGACATAGTTCATATGTTCAATATCTGGAGGCACTATCTCTATGGCATATCATGTGAGGTGTTCATGGATCACAAGAGTCTTCAACACTTATTCAAGCAAAAGGATCTGAACTTGAGGCAATGGAAGTGGTTAGAGCTACTAAAGAACTATGACATCACCATTATTTATCATCCCAGGAAGGCCAATGTGGTGGCTGATGCTTTGAGTAGGAAAGTTGAGAGCATGGGGAGTCTTGCATTTTTTCCAGTGGGGGAGAGACCGTTAGCTTTGGGTGTTCAGGCTTTGGCCAATAGGTTCATGAGTTTGGATGTTTCGGAGCCTAGCTGAGTTCTTGCATGCGTGGTTTCACTATCTTCCTTGATTGAGTGCAACAAGGAACGTCAGTATGATGATCCCCACTTACTTTTCCTTAAGGACACGGTGCGGCACGGTGATGCCAAGGAGGTGACTATTGGTGTTAATGGAGTGTTGAGACTTCCGGGCTAGATTTGTGTGCCCAATGTGGATGAGTTGCGGGAGCTGATTCTTGAGGAAGCCCATATTTCGCGGTGTTCCATTCATCCAAATGTCGCAAAGATGTACTATGATTTGAAGCAGCACTACTGGTGAAGAAGGATGAAGAAAGATACTGAAGAGTATGTGGCTCTGTGTTTGAACTATCAGCAGGTTAAGTAAGAGCATCAAAGATCGGCCAGTTTGCTCCAGAGGCTTGATATTCTGGAGTTGAAGTGGGAGCGTATCACAATGAATTTTGTAGTTAGACTTCCACTAACCTTGAGGAGATTGGATGCAATGTGGGTCATTGTGGATAGACTGACAAACTTTACACACTTTGTTCCAATCACAACTACCTACTCTTTAGAGCAGTTGGCTCGGATTTATCTTCGTGAGATTTTTCTCCTTCATGGTGTACTGGTGTCTATTATCTGCAATTGGGGCATGCAGTTCAGATCGCATTTTTGGAGGGCCGTGCAATGTGATTTAGGCACACAAGTTGAGCTGAATACATCATTCCATCCACATACAGACGAGTAGTCCGAGCGCACTATTCAGATCTTGGAGGACATGTTACATGTCTGCATCATTGATTTTGGGGGCTCATGGAATCATTTTCTACTGCTAGCAGAGTTCGCCTACAACAACAGCTATTAGTCGAGCATCTAGATAGCTCCTTATGAGGACTTATATGGGAGGCAATGTCGTTCTCCAGTTAGTTGGTTTGAGCATGGGGAGACTAGGTTGTTGGGCACTGATTTAGTCCGTGATGCTTTGGAGAAGGTGAAGTTGGTTTATGAGCGGCTTTGCATAGCGCAGTCCAGGTAAAAGAGTTATGCTGATAGGAGGCTCATAATATGGTAGTCATAGTGGGTGAGTTTCACCCTGAATGATGTGATGGGGTTTGGGAAGAAGGAAAAGTTGAGCCCTCGGCAAAATGGTCCTTTTGAGATTCTTAAGAAAGTTGGTGAGATGGCCTACAGACTTGCATTGCCATCCAGCTTATCGGGAGTTCACCTGGTGTTCCATGTTTCCATACTTTGGAATTATTATAGTGATTCGCCATATGTGTTAGATTTCAGCTCAGTACAATTGGACAAAGATTTGACCTATGTTGAGGAGCCGGTGGCTACTTTGGACACGCAGGTCCAGAATTTGAGGTCGAAGAACATTGTATCGGTGAAGGTTCAGTGGAGAGGTCCACTGGTTAAGGATGCAAATTGGCAGACCGAGCATGATATGTGGAGGCGATATCCTCACCTTTTGGCGCTTCAGGTATGTCTCTATACTCGTTCGAGGATGAATGTTTGTTTAAGAGAAGGAGAATGTAACGACCCGACCAATTTTTTGAGTATTCTAGCCCTGTTTCTCCTATTTGATTCCTTACATATGCGTATTTGTGGTTACGTGACTTGCGGGGATGGTTGGTTTGGTTTTGGGGAGGTTTTGGATTAATTTGGGGCACTTAGACCCTTGGTTAGAGGCTTAAGTTGTTAGAGGATGCCGGGTGAGTGGTGTCACGCCCCGAACCTGGGCCTGGACGTAACATGACACTCGGTGCCTGACTACATGTGACCGAGCGAACCAACTGGCTGGCTGAATCAACATGTAATGTCATAACATACTAAATGCGGAAGATAAACTAACACATGCAGATATACTGAAAGTCTGGATGATATAAATCAAAGTGCGGAAATACTAATACAATTCTGAAACATATTTGCAGCCAACATGGCTTAAAATGAAAAGTCTAAGACTCTGTCTAACTGTTACTCTAGTCTATGAAGCCTCTATTGAAGTACTGAAAACACTGACTATCTATAAATACTGAAAGGCTGTAAAGTAATGATAATGCCCCGAAAGAACTGGGGATCACCAAGTAGCTGGTACAAGAATCCGAGCGCTCTGCATCATCGACCTGTAAATCATTACCTGCATTGTGAGATGCAGGCCCCGGGCAAAAGGGACGTCAGTAAATTTGAATTATACTGGTATGTAAGGCAACTGAAAGAAAGAATTATAAATGTTGAAACTGAAACTAAGCTGATAACTGAGAATTTATAATTGATAACTGAAATGATAACTATTGAAACTTAAACTGAAATGATAACTGATAACTGATAACTGAACTGATAACTGGTAACTAAACTGATAACTAATAATTGAACGATAACTAATAATTGAACTGAAAGGAAGTAAGGATATGAATACTCCCTCTTCTAAATGATGAACAACCTGTTTATCTGAATATTAAACTGCGGCCTCAGGCCCAATATATATATATATATATATATATATGTGCACAAACTGCGGCCTCGGGCCCAAGTATATGTATACATAACTGCGACCTTAGGTCCAAAATGCATAAAGCATGAATTGAGGCCTCAGGCCCAAAGATGCATAAAGCATAAACTGCGACCTCAGGCCCAAAGATGCATAAAGCATAAACTGCGGCCTCAGGCCCAAAGATGCATAAAGCATAAACTGCGGCCTCAGGCCCAAATACAAGTGTTAGTATATTTGGTTGAGATCCCGGGGGCCTCGGGTGAGTTTCGGGTGGTCAATCGGACAATTTCGGGGTTAGGATGTGGAGCTGAAGGTTTGGCATTCGCGTTCGCGAAGGGCTGGGATCTTTGAACTATGCGTTCGCGATGGGTTGGGAAGCTGAGCCTTCGCGTTCGCGAATAAGGGGACGCATTCGCGAAGAAGGAAAAATGGTCAACGTCAATTTGTGCTTCGTGAACGCGAGGCTTTGACCGCGTTCGCGAAGAAGGATTTAAATGCCTGGGCAGAATGATTTAAAAGGCCTATTCCGTGATTTTGAGCCTAAATTACTCCATTTTTGGGTGATTTTGAAGTTTTTTGAAGGGCTTGAAGAGGGATTCAAGGGGAGTCACTTGGAGGTAATATTTTTGACTCCATAACTCGTTTATATGTGATTAAAGACCTAATTAGTGGTGAACAATTTGGGAAAAATGGGTAATTAGGGCTTGAGATTAAGAGACCTTAAAAGGGGTAATTGAGAGGACAATTGAACTCCAATTTCAGTGTTTTTGTTATGTATAGACTCGTGAGAGTACGAGATTCCAAAAAGGTAAATTTCTTCGAGACGTGGGCCTGAAGGGCGTTTTGGTCATATTACCTAATTTCACGTATTAGCTTAGAATTAAATTGTAGAATCAGTTACTTGAAGTGTTATTTACATTATGAAATTGAATTGAATAGATTTGGGCCATTTGGAGTCGAGTACTCGTGGAAGGTCTCGGGTTGATTTTGAGCCGGTTCGAGGTAAGTGGCTTGTCTAACCTTGTATGGGGGACCTTCCCCTTAGGATTTGGTATAATTGATAATTGAAATGCCTTGTACGTGAGGTGACGAGTGCGTACTTGAGCTAATTGTTGAAAATCCAGTTTTCTTTACGAAATTTCAATTGTGTTCTTTTTCCTGTTTTATACTACCTGCAATTTTAGCTTGTTCTTAGCTTAGAAAAGCATGTTTAGTTGACTTAAGTACTTATTTTATTAAACTGCCTTAATTGCATTATATAAAGCATGTTAGGCTAGAATTACCTGTTTTACTTGGTACGAAATTGAGCTTATTGAACATTCCTTGTGTTGTTGCTGTCTGTTTTACCTTGGGACTACGGAACGGTATTCCGTAGATTCCCCTGCACTTTTACATAGGGACTACGGGACTACACTCGGTAGATTCCCCCCCCCCCTGTACTGAGTATTTACATTGAGGCTACGGATCGGTATTCCGGGAGACCTCCTTGCATTATGAGTTGGACTACAGGACGGTATCCCAGGAGATCCACCGGATATTTACATTTGGGAATACAGGACGGTATCCTGGGAGATCCCCGGTTGTTATCTTTGTGCTGAGCTGTACTTTCTTTTTGTGTTTACTTTGCCTCCATAGTAGTTGCTGCTATCTTCTTATTCGTGTTACTTTTACTATTGTATTTATTAAAAACTGCTCTGTCTATACTATCGAACTTTATATTTTCATTTAACCTCAGTAGGGCCCTGACTTCCTCGTCACTACCCGACCGAGGTTACGCTTGGCACTTACTGAGTACCGCTGTGGTGTACTCATGCCCTTTTTGCGCATGTTTTTCATGTGCACATCCAGGTACCTCTACTCAGGCCTACCACTCTTGAGGCGACGTGATTCTACGGAGACTTCAAGGTATATCTGCCGCGTCCGCAAGCCAAGAAGTCTCTCTCTCTCTCTTCTATCTTGTAGTGATAGCCCTTCTATCTTTACTGTTGATGTAGACATTCCGGAGTTAGAGTATTTTTACTATGTTTCGTAGCTTGTGATTCATGGGTTTTCGGGTTTTCGGAGTATGTATTGGTTTTGAGAAGTTAAATGTTGTGTATGTTGAGCGGCACCTTTAAAGCGCCGTTTCATTTTCTCTATTTCTGTTTTAAATTGTTTTTCTTTTCTTCCGCAAGTCTGGGTTAGTTTTCCGCATTTTAGGTTTACCTAGTCGTAGAGACTAGGTGCCGTCATGATGGTTCACGGAGGGCAAACCGGGTCGTGACAAGTTGGTATCAGAGCTCTAGGTTCATAGAAGTCATGGATCACAAGTCAGTTTATTAGAGTCTCGTTGATCGGTACGGAGACGTCTGTACTTATCTATGAGAGGCTATGTAACTATTAGGAAAATTTCCACTTCATTTGATTTCCTTGTCGTGCGATATTTTGACATCACAATTCTTAACTTTTGTCTTCTATTCTCTCACAGATGGTGAGGACACGTGCTTCCCGAGATGATCAGGCACTCGGGCCCCCTACTGCAACTGTTAGAGGCCGGGGCCGGGGTAGAGGCCGAGGACGCGCACGTGGTATAGCCAGAGCACCTGCACGAGTTGCTGCCAAGATACCACCAACAGTTCCAGCCGGAGTCCAGGCATTTGATACGCCTACTGCTACTACTATTCCAGCACTTCAGGAGACTCTGGTGCAGTTCATGAGCATGTACACCACTTTGGCTCAAGCAAGGTTGCTTCCCCTTGCTGCAGCCACATCTCAGGCCAGGGGAGGAGCAAAGACTCCCGCCACCCGCACTCCTAAGCAGCGAGTGCATGTTTATCAGGTCCAAGAGGTTATTCATGTACCGCCTGCAGTGCCAGTCCAGCCCGAGGACATGGAAGCGGCTTCAGAGGATGAGTAGCGGAGACTTGAGAGATTCAAGAAGTATGACCTTTCGGTGTTCAGTGGGTTAGCATCAGATTATGCCTTGGGATTTCTAGAGGAGTGTCACTGTATCCTCTGCACTATGGGTATATCAGGATCGAGTAGGGTTTCTTTCACTACCTTCCAGCTTCGAGGAGCTGCCTATGAGTGGTGGCGCACATATGATTTAGACAGTCCGGACGAAGCTGCTTCACTGACTTGGACCCAGTTTTCAGATCTGTTCTTGAGAGAGTTTGTTCCTCAAAGCCTTAGGGATGCATAGCGCCTAAAGTTTGAGCATTTGCGCTAGGGTGCTATGACTATCTCAGAGTATGCTGTCCGTTACACTAGCTTGGCTAGACATGCCCCAGCTCTGGTTTCTACTGTTCGCGGGAGGGTTTGCCAGTTTATTGAGGGGTTTATTCCCAGCATCAGGTCTAGCATGGATCATGAGTTGGAGATGGATATTTCTTATCAGCAGGTAGTGAGAATTGCTAGGAGGATCGAGGGTATGCATGCTAGGGAGAGAGAGGAGAGGGAGGCCAAGAGGTCTCAAGAGTCGGACCATTTCTCTGGTGCCCGTGCCCCAGCTGTAGGCCGTTATGGTAGGGTTTATTTGAGTCGCCCTGTTCATTCAGCTCTTCCAGCAGCCAGTGGTATTCCAACTCCTCCTAGACCTCAGAGCCTTATTATGCACCACCAGTATCAAGCGTGCCTCCTGCATGGGGTGCTTTCAGAGGTCAGTCCAGCAGACCTGGCCAGAGCCAGTCACAGCCACCACGTCCTTCCAAAGCTTGTTTTGAGTGTGGTGACACATGCCATATGGTGAGGGATTGCCCCAGACTTTGGAGGGGTGCACCTCCACAGACTTCTCAGCCACAGTATGCCTTGCAGAGTTCTTAGGCTATGGTTACAGCTCCAGTTACTACCCCACATGCTCATCCAGCTATAGGTGGAGGTCGGGGAGGTAGAGGTCGCCCTAGAGGGGGAGTCCAAGCCAAATACTATGCCCTTCCTGCCCGTACCGAGGATGTTGCCTCCGATTCTGTCATCACAGGTATTATACTAGTTTGTCACAGAGATGCATAGGTTCTATTCGATCCAGGCTCCACTTACTCTTATGTGTCTTCTTATTTGGCTCCACATTTGGGTGTACCTCAGGATTCTTTGAGTTCCCCTATTTATGTTTTTACTCCTGTGGGAGATTCCCTTGTTGTGGACCGCGTTTATCGGTCGTGTTTGGTTGCACTTAGTGGTTTTGAGACCAAAGCCGATCTATTATTGCTCAGCATGGTAGATTTTGACATTATCTTGGGCATGGACTGGTTGTCACCCCATTATGTTATTCTTGATTGTCACGCCAAAACCGTGACGCTGGCTATGCCAGGTGTACCGTGTGGTGAGTGGAGGGGTGCTTTAGATCACACTCCTAGTAGAGTTATTTCTTTTCTTAAAGCTTAGCGTATGGTTGAGAAGGGATGTGATGCGTATTTAGCTTATGTGAGAGATGTCAGTATTGATACCCCTTCAATTGATTTAGTCCTAGTAGTACGGGATTTTCCCGATGTGTTTCCAACTGATCTTTCAGGCATGCCGCCTGATAGAATATTGATTTTGGCATTGATCTATTGTCGGGCACTCAACCCATTTCTATTCCTCCATATTGTATAGCTCCTCCTGAGTTGAAGGAGTTGAAGGATCAGTTACAGGAATTGCTTGATAAGGGTTTTATTCGGCCTAGTGTATCACCTTGGGGTGCTCCTGTCTTGTTTGTGAAAAAAAAGGGATGGTTCTATGCGCATGTGTATTGATTATCGCCAGTTGAACAAGGTTACAATGAAGAACTGTTATCCTTTGCCTTGTATTGATGATCTGTTTGACCAGATTCAGGGCGCACGGGTGTTTTCTAAGATTGATTTGCACTCAGGTTACCAGCAGTTGAAGATTCGGGAGCCAGATATCCCGAAGACTGCTTTGGTCATTACGAGTTCCTTGTTATGTCATTTGGGCTGGCCAATGCCCCAGCAGCCTTTATCCATTTGATGTGCAGTGTGTTCAATCCGTATCTTTATTCGTTCGTCATTGTCTTTATTGATGATATTCTGGTATATTCCAGGCGTCGGGAAGATCATGAGCAGCACCTGAGGACTGTGCTTCAAACTCTGAGAGAGAAGAAGTTATATGCTAAGTTCTCGAAATGTGAGTTTTGGTTGGATTCAGTGGCATTCTTAGGCCACGTGGTATCGAGTGAGGGTATTCAGGTGGATCAAAAGAAGATAGAGGTCGTGCAGAGTTGGCCCAGACCATCCTCAGCTATCGAGATCCGCAGTTTCCTTGGTTTGGTGGGCTACTACTGTCGTTTTGTGGAGGGGTTTTCATCGATTGCAGACCTTATGACCAGGTTGACCCAGAAGGGTGCTCCATTCCAGTAGACGGAGGAGTGTGAGGCGATTTTTCAAAAGCTCAAGACAGCTTTGACTATAGCCCCAGTTTTGATATTGCCTACAGGTTCGGGGTCTTATACGGTATATTGTGATGCCTCGAGGATTGACCTCGGAGCGGTGTTGATGCAGGACGATAGTTTGATTACCTACGTGTCCAGACAGTTGAAGATACATGAGAAGAATTACCATGTTCACGACCTTGAGTTAGCTGCCATTGTTCATGCCCTGAAGATTTGGCACTATTATTTATACGGGGTTCCCTGTGAGATTTATACTGACCATCGGAGCTTGCACCACTTGTTCAAGCAAAAGGATCTAAATTTGCGCCAGAGGAGGTGGTTAGAGTTGCTGAAAGACTATGATATCACTATTTTGTATCACTCGGGCAAGGCCAATGTGGTGGTCGATGCCTTGAGTCACTGGGCGGAGAGTTTGGGGAGTTTACCATATTTACCAGAATCAGAGAGGCCTATGGCTATGTTTAGACCTTAGCCAGCCAATTTGTGAGATTGGATATTTCGGAGCCCAGTCGGGTTCTAGCTTGTGTGGTTTCTCGGTCTTCCTTATTTGATCGTATCAGGGAGCGGTAGTATGATGACTCTCATTTGCTTGTCCTCAAGGACAAGGTTCAGCATGGTGATGCCAGAGATGTGACTATTCGTGATGATGGGGTATTGAGGATGCAGGGTCGGATTTGTGTACCCAATGTTGATGGGCTTCGAGAGTTGATTCTAAAGAAGGCCTATAGTTTGCGGTATTCCATCCATCCAGGTGCCGTGAAGATGTATTAGGATTTGAGGCAGCACTACTGGTGGAGGCGGATGAAGAAAGATATAGTTGGATTTGTAGCTTAGTGCCTCAACTCTCAGCATGTGAAGTATGAGCACTAAAAACCGGGTGGGTTGCTTCAGTAGATAGAGATTTCGGATTGGAAGTGGGAACGGATCACCAGGGACTTTGTAGTTTGGCTCCCACGGAATTTGAGAAAGTTCGATGCTATTTGGGTGATTGTGGATCAGCTAACCAAGTCCGCTCATTTCATATCTGTGTACTACTTATTTTTCGGAGCGGTTGGCAGAGATTTATATCCGGGAGATTGTTCATCTGCATGGTATTCCAGTGTCCATCATTTCAGATAGAGGTACACAATTCACATCACAGTTCTGGAGGGTCGTTCAGCATGAGTTGGGTACTCGGGTGGAGTTGAGTACAGGATTCCACCCTCAGACGGATGGACAGTCCGAGTGCACTATTCAGATTCTTGAGGATATGCTCTGTGCGTGTGTGATTGAGTTTGGAGGGTCTTGGGATCAGTTCTTGCCATTGGCGGAGTTTTCTTACAACAACAGCTATTAATCTAGCATTCAGATGGCACCGTATGAGCCTTCATATGATAGGCGGTGTAGATCCCCGGTGGGTTGGTTTGAGCTGAATGAGGCTAGATTATTGGGCACAGACTTAGTTCAGGATGCTTTGGAGAAGGTTAAGGTGATTTAGGATAGACTTCGTACAGCCCAGTCCAGACAGAAGAGTTACACAGACCAAAAGGTTTGTGATGTGTCCTATATGGTTGGAGAGCAGGTTCTGCTTCGGGTTTCACCTATGAAGGGCGTTATGAGATTTGGGAAGAAAGGGAAGTTGAGTCCGAGGTTTATTGGCCCTTTTGAGATATTGAGGCATGTTGGGGAGGTTGCTTATGAGCTTGCCTTACCTCCCAGCTTGGCAAGAGTTCATCCGGTATTTCATGTTTCGATGCTCCGGAGGTATCACGGTGATCAGTCGCATGTGTTGGATTTCAGTTCAGTCCAGTTGGACAAGGATCTATCCTATGTTGAGGAGCCAGTGGCAATATTGGATAGGCAGGTTAGAAAGCTAAGGTCAAAGAACATTGCGTTAGTGAAGGTTCAGTGGCGGGGTCAGTCGGTCGAGGAAGCGACCTGGGAAAGCGAGCAGGATATGCGAAGCCATTACCCTCATCTTTTCACTACTTCAGGTATGTCTCTATGCTCGTTCGAGGACAAACGAATGTTTAAGTGTAGGAGGATGTGACGACCCGACCGGTCATCTTAAGAATTTATGCCCAGATCCCCTATTAATGGTTTTCCCCGAGTTTATTTCTGCTATTTTGATTTGCGGGACGTTCGGTTTTGAGTTTCGGAGAGTTTTGGGACACTTAGTCCCTAAAAGAGAGCTTAAGTGTTGGAAAGTTGACAGTAGTCAGAACAGTATGAAGACAGCCTCGGAATGGAAATCCGATGATTCCGTTAGCTCTGTAGGGTGATTTCGGGCTTAGGGGCATGTTCAGATTGTGTTTTAGAGGTCCGTAGCTAATTTAGGCTTGAAATGCCGAAAGTTGACTTTTTGAAGTTTCCGGTTCGATAGTGAGATTTTGATTCGAGGGTCAGAATGGAATTCCGGAAGTTGGACTAGCTCCATAGTGTTGAATGTGACTTGTGTGCAAAATTTCAGGTCATTCGGACGAGGTTTGGTAGACGTTTTGATCAAAAGCGTGTTTTTAGAGTTTTTGGAATTCTTAGGCTTGAATCCGATGAAATATAGGTGGTTTGATGTTGTTTTGTGCGTTCCAAAGGTTGGAGCGAGTTTGAATGAAGTTATAGGATATGTTGGTATGTTTGGTTGAGGTCCCGGGGGCCTCAGGTGAGTTTCGGGTGGTTAATCAGATTATTTCATGATGTTTGAAGTTGTAGAAAACTATTATGTGTGTTGCAGACCAGTTGTTCTTCGCGTTTGTGAGTGGACCCTCGCATTCGCGAAGGATTAGGATGTGGAGCTGAAGGTTTGGCCTTCGCATTCGCGAGGGAGATCCCGCGTTCGCGAAGGCCTGGGTTCTTTGAACTACGCGTTCGCGAATAAGGGGACGCGTTCGCGAATAAGGGGACGCGTTCGCGAATAAGGGGACGCGTTCGCGAAGAAGGAAAAATGGTCAACGTCAATTTGTGCTTCGTGAACGCAAGGCTTCGACCGCGTTCGCGAAGAAGGATTTAAATACCTGGGCAGAATTATTTAAAAGGCCTATTCCGCGATTTTGAGCCTAAGTTTCTCCATTTTGGGGCGATTTTGAAGCTTTTTGAAGGGGATTGAAGAGAGATTCAAGGGGAGTCACTTGGAGGTAACATTGTTGACTACATAACTCGTTTATATATGATTAAAGACCTAATTAGTGGTGAAAAATTTGGGAAACTTGAGACTAAGAGACCTTAAAAGGGGTATTTGAGAGGTCAATTGAACTCCAATTTCAGTGTTTTATTATGTATAGACTCGTGAGAGTATGAGGATTCCGATAAATTTTGCCCGATTTCGAGACGTGGGCCTGAAGGGAGTTTTGGTCATTTTACCTAATTTCGCGTATTAGCTTAGAATTAAATTGTAGAATCAGTTACTTGAAGTGTTATTTACATTATGAAATTGAATTGAATAGATTTGGCCCATTTGGAGTCGAGTACTCGTGGCAAGAACGTGGTCTCGGGTTGATTTTGAGCCGGTCCGAGATAAGTGGCTTGTCTAACCTTGTGTGGGGGACCTTCCCCTTAGGATTTGGTATAATTGATAATTGAAATGCCTTGTACGTGAGGTGACGAGTGCGTACTTGAGCTAATTGTTGAAAAATCGGTTTTCTTTAAGATATTTCAATTGTGTTCTTTTTCCTATTTTATACTACCTGCAATTTTAGCCTGTTGTTAGCTTAGAAAAACATGTTTAGTTGACTTAATTGCTTATTTGCTTAAACTGCCTTAATTGCATTATGTGAAGCATGTTAAGCTAGAATTACATGTTTTACTTGGTACGAAATTAAGCTTATTGAACTTTTCTTGTGTTATTGCTGTCTGTTTTACCTTGGGACTGCGGAACGGTATTCCGGTAGATTCCCCTACACTTTTACATAGGGACTACGGGACTGCACCCGGTAGATTCCCCCTCCCCCCTGTACTGAGTATTTACATTGAGGCTACGGATCGGTATTTCGAGAGACCTCCTTGCATTATGAGTTGGATTACGGGATCGTATCCCGGGAGATCCACCGGATATTTACATTTGGGACTACAGGACGGTATCCTGGGAGATCCCCGGTTGTTTTCTTTGTGTTGAGTTGTACTTTCTTTCTGTGTTTACTTTGCCTCTATAGTAATTGCTGCTGTCTTCTTATTCGTGATACTTTTACTGTTGTATTTATTAAACTGCTCTGTCTATACTGTCGAACTTTAAAACTCCAGAGCTAGAGCATTTTTACTATGTTTCGTAGCTTGTGATTCATGAGTTTTCGGGTTTTGGGAGTATGTATTTGTTTTGAGAAGTTAAATGTTGTGTATACCGAGCGGCACTTTTAAAATGCTATTTCATTTTCTCTATTTCTGTTTTAAATTGTTTTTCTTTTCTTCCGCAAGTCTGGGTTATTTTTTTTGCATTTTAGGCTTACCTAATCGTAGAGACTAGGTGCCATCACGATGGTTCACGGAGGGCAAACCGGGTCGTGACAGGTACGCGTTTGCGAGTGGGGCATCGCGTTCATGTAGAAGGATTTCCAGGTCATAGACAGTGGTGCTTCGCGAATGCGAGGTCACTACCCGTTCACGAAGAGTAAAATCTGGGCAGCAGTGTTAAATATCAAAATCGAGGGTTTGAGCCCATTTTTCATATTTTGAGTTAGAGACCACGGAATTGGGCAATTTCAGAGAGGTGATTGGGGTAAGTGTCCTTCACTTGATTTTGGTTAAATTCCATGATTATATCTTGATTCTCATCATCCAAATTAGGAATTAGGGTGTAAAATTGAGGGGGAAATGGAAAAGAATTAGAGAGATGATTTAGGGAATTTGAATGGTCATTTTATGTCGGATTTTGATGAATTTAGTATGGGTGAACTCGTGAGTAATAGGCTTTCTTGTTTTGTGATTTTTGTCAGATTCCGATACGTGGGCCCGGGGGCCGGGTTTGAGTGGATTTCGGGATTTTGGTCTAAATTGATAGTTTTTCGTGTGGAATTCATTCCATTAGTGTATATTAATGGTGTTGTACTGATTGTGAATAGACTCGGAGCATTTGGAGGTCGATTCGAGGGGAAAGAGCATCGCGGAGTAGGGATTTGACCGGTTTGAGGTAAGTAATGATTGTAAATCTAGTCCTGAGGGTATGAAACCCCGGATTTCACACTGCTTTACTATTTTGATGTACGCACATGCTAGGTGACGGGAGTGTGGGCGTGCACCATTGGGGATTGTGACTTGGTCCGTCCCATAGCAACTATAAAGTTGTGTATTTGACTTAAATTATATGATACTTATATGTTTTAGAAAGAATATCCTATAAATTGGACTGAATGTCATATTTAGGCCTTGTGCCAGAGCTGTTTGGACCCTTAGTGACTTTTTCTTATCATCCTCTCACTATTTTTGATTTAAGATCTATACTCAGTCATGTTGTGTTTACTGATTTCATAACTCAGTCTTTATTACTCCGTTTTGATGCATAAAATAATATTTTGGGCTGAGCACCCCGTTTTACTGATAGCCCGAATGGCTTGAGAGGTTTTGGACTGAGTTAGGTTGAGGGCTTGTGTTGTGAGGATATTATGGGATCAGGCTGCATGTCACAGCATGTTGTTATTGATTCATGATTTTTGTGAGGCCGCGGGCCTGACTGATTTATGCCACGAGGTGGCTTGTTATAGTGCTTGGGCTATAGGAGCCCCTCCGGAGTCTGAACATCCCCAGTGAGCGTGGGTACCCAGAGTGAGTGATATGTTGTTGCCCAAGGGGCTGATTTTAATGCATGTTATGCCCGAGAGGCTGATTACGAGTGATTGTGAGGTAGCCCGAGAGGCTAGTTCTGTTGATATTATGCCTGATGGGCAGTTTATAATACATGTCTTGCTCGGAGGATGTTTGTGATTTATGTTGCCCGATGGGCTGTATACGAGTGAGTTTTGCCCGAGGGGCTGATTATGTTTTCATTGATTTTACTCACTATTTTATCACTTCATTTTGAAAAATTGTTGAAGGACAGTTTCAAAGGATATTTACTGAAATTTGATTTTAACGGGATAACTTGATTTATATACTGTTTTGGAAACATCTTGTATTTATTGTGGTGTTATGACGTGGATTATGTGTTTTCTTACTGCTTAGTCTTTATTTACTTTTATTACTTACTGAGTTGGCATACTCACATTACTCCCTGCACCTTGTGTATAGATTCAGGTATATTCTAAACCCGGTAGTGGGTGTTAGTTACTCAGTGCCAGGTCCATCGGAGTTAGCAAGGTATTTGCCTAGCGTTCGCAGCCTTGCTCTTCTCCCTCTCATCATCCTTAGACTGTTTTAGTATTTTCTAACTGTGGTAGTCGTCGTTGTATTTAGACCTTAGTAGATGCTCGTTAATTGTGACACCCCGATGTCGGGCTTGTGTTCTTTTCTTATGTACTGGTTATTTAGACCCCTGCTATGAGATATTGCCAATTAACAACTCTTTTATGAATTAATAGTTTGATCTGTGATTTGTGTCAGCTGACCTAGTTTTACGATATGCGCCATCATGAGTGGTTCGGTTTTAGGGTTGTGACAAGTTGGTATCAAAGCCTAGGTTACATAGGTCTCACTAGTCATGAGCAGGTTTAGTAGAGTCTCATAGATTGGTATGGAGATGTCTATACTTATCTTCGAGAGGCTGCAGAACCTTTAGGAAATCCCATATTCTTGAATTCTTATCGTGTGTCATTGATTCAGCCTTAAGTGTAACTCTTGAAATTCCTTCCACACGTTTGTATGAGTGCATGAGCACTCGGTATCAGCTGTGCATCGACGACTTGTGATTCCCTAATCAAGGGGAGAGATGTGGTTTCTGTGTGATGATGTTGGGCTAGTCTGGAGGATTTGAGGCCAGGCTTTACCTGTATCTTGAGCACTGAGGTGTTGATTGTGTGAGCACATGCTTTTGGAATTATATGTTCGATAGTTTCCTATTCGTGGAAGTGATGACTGGATAGCTACGTGATGAGTATGAGGTGACTGTGAGATGTGTTCATATGATCTGAATGTGACGGGAAGGGTCTGCTTGAGGGTAGAAAGAACTATCTGGTGCTTGATTTCCAACGTGATTTAATGTATAGCCCCGAGTTGTGGGTGTGTTGAAGGATCTTTTCATGTTGTCTAGTTGGGAAGAGAAGTAGATTTTATGTTGTGATATTCAGACTCAGGAATATTAAGTGATTGCGTGATGTTTGTGACAGTGTAATGGTATGTAGAGATGCTAGTTTGAGGCAAGGTAGGTAGGTTATCTCCTGCGAGGTGTTTTGAGGTTTGTGTGATCCCTATGTTATTTATTGGGAGCCCTCTTTTACTAGTGAAATATGTGTGTTGCAATTTGAGTTTGGATTGCTTATGAGAGTAGGCATGACTGTTACGAGGTTGAATGCGAGATTACAGATGATTTGAAGTACTAGATGGTCTGTGTTGCACGAGCTTATGAGGAATTGAGTTTAATCTCACTATGGTATTATGGCAGTAATAGCGTATAGGCATTGTGAGTTAATGTGTGTTTTGATCTATGGCTTTGAGCCAAGTGGGGGAGTATGCTGCTGATCAGTTTATTGCACGGTTATGTGCTATGTTGGTTCCAGTTTGAGGCATACTGGTGAATCCGTTATGGCTTACAGAGGTTGATATCGAGGATGACTCGAATAAAAGAAATTTTGGATAGGGGTTATGTTATGCTTTATGGGTGTATAAGAATTATGGAATGACTTGAGTTATTACTGGTGAAGGATGTAATGTACATGGAGCAGGAATTTATTTGGTTGTATTAAGGTGGGGCTACTTTCTAGGGTGTTAGAGTGCTAAGGGAGCACAGGTCATTCGGTCCGTTTGATCGGTCTAATCCAGGTTTGAGCAGAGTGGATGACTCTCGAGAATGGTTCTAATGGATTCAAGATTTACATGTAACAATTGGGAATTCTTCAGGATGTGTATTTGTCTAGAAACTGAGGTTTACATTGGAGGGTGTCAAAACTCGTGGTATTTTTATATCTTATGGATTCTGCATATCAGTATCGGGAAGGTGAAGGTAATAGTTTTGGATTCGTAGGAAGTCTCTTTAGGGTAAGCATTTTGAATGAGGTGCTTTTGGGGATATTTAAGGGAGTATTCAGTGACTTAGGAGCCTTAGACGTGTGTTTTTATGCTTGGGTCTCGTGTGATGAGTCTAGGTTGAGGATTGCGGTATTATGGCGAGGGGAAAATATCAATTTGAAGGTAATTCAGAAGGAACTTGGATAAATAGGGCAGCTTGGTAGTATTTCGGATCGGCATGGTAATGGGTATGATTAGTCCTTTGGGTGTTTATGAGGTAATGAGGTTCTACAGGTATTTCGTGGTGATGCTCTTAGGTTTCTGGTGACCTGCGTAGCTTGGTTGATCTAGAAGGATTCAGTCCTGGCGGTTTGGTTTTGTGCAAAATGGGATTCAGAGAGTCCTTAACGGCTTCTACCACGGTTAGAGATGCATATTTTCTATTAGCGTGAGGAGCATGTGATGTATAGCAATTTTCTTCTAGATTGGATCAAATGGAAAGTTCTTGGCTAGTGGAGTACGTAGTTGCTTGTGGCTCGGAATGGATAATGAGGTTCTCATATTTGTCATAGGACGGCATGGTATATGCGGTATGTTGTGTAGGGTTGAGATTTGCATGTGTAAGGTCACAGTTCAGTTCTAAAAGGAAGGTCATAAATTTTTAGGCAGCACGGGCAGTTTCAGATGACTAGGTAAATAATATTATGAATTGGTGCGACTTGATGAGGGTAAATATTTTAGAAAAGGCGACGTGTGTGAGTCATAGATACTTTATTGGTATTGTGGTACTATCTTGTTTGATCGACTGCTGATATCCAAGTTTGCTTGGTGGCACGGAAGGATTATAGAAGTATTCCTCGTGGAATGATCGAGTATTAGAGGTGTGTTAGGTATCTGGGCAGTGGAGTTGGGATCGAATATGGTGATTCGTGTGCTTTATGAATTTGGGGACTGGGAGTTCTCATAAACAGGTTATGTCATGATTGTGGATCGCGTATATCGATCTTGTGTGGTGGCTATTGGGGGCTTGGAGACCGGAGTGGATCCTTTGTTGCTTAGCATGGTGGATTTTGATGTGATATTGGGTATGGATTGGTTGCCTCCGTGTCGTGCTATTCCAGATTGTTACGCTAAGACAGCGACGTGGGCCATGCTCTTTCCGGACTGAGTGGCGAGGTTCGATGGATTATGTTCCGAGTAGAGTGATTTCATTTTTGAAGGTCCAACGGATGGTTGGGAAGGGTGGTCTTTCTTATTTGGCCTTCGTGAGGGGTGCCAGTGCAGAGACTCCTGCCATTGTTCAAGTCTCGGTGGTGAGGTATTTTTCGGATGTGTTTACTGTAGACCTGTCGGTCATGCCGGCGGACAAGGATATTGATTTCAGTATTGAATTGGTGCCGGGCACTCAGCCCATTTCTATTTCACCTTATCGTAACCGAAGGAGTTAAAGGAACAGCTTTAGGAACTCCTTGATAAGGGGTTCATTGGTAAGCCAATATGGATGTGTGTTCTGCATTGAGTCGGCTTTATTGATTCCGAATTCCTATTGTTGAGGGATGTGTCGTTCGATTGTCATTGAGTTATTCGCGTTCGGGAGTGATTTATGAGTTACCCTTCCGTGTTGTGAGGAGTTGTGATTCATTGATTTTATGCACAAGTGATAGGGTTCTATTTAGGGCTTTATAGCGAAAATTGAATAAGACAGGTATTTGGGTGTTACATGATTAATTGCGCATTGGATACGTTCTTTTGGGCTGGTATGTAATTGCATCATTTTCTTCTCCGTGGTTACGGTGATTCACTTTTTGTACTAAACATCAAATGGCGCGTGGTTGATGATTTTGAGCATGGTGACTTGAGGTGATTCAAGTGGACCAGTGTTTGGATAGGGTCACGCATTGCAGCGAAGTTATGTGGAGGTATGATCCTTCGGGTTAGATTCGTGTGTTCTGGTTCTACGACGTGTGATGGGTTCTCAGCATTGTGTTGTGGTGGTACTGGTGATCTTGCGGTACAACTCTCTCATTTGAGTCATTTTTCCATGATTTGAGTACATTTGGACTGTTGCTTATTGGTGCACGGGTTGCACGAGTTGTGGCTTATGATTGTATCGATATGTCATGTCACTAGAGTAGTCATGTTGGATGAGATGGGGTCACTAGGATCTAGAATGAATACTATCGGATTCGATTTCAGCATGTTGGAAGGATAATATCGATGTTCGACTTAGAAATTTACTGTGGTCCTTGCCGAAGGAGAGGGAGCTTCATGAATGGTTGATCTGAGGAATGGTTATGATTTTTTGCATGTTTCATTCATCGTTGGCAGTATACGAAAGTGTTGGAATGAGGCTTTATTTGATAAGAAGTTTACTATCGGTATTTGGTTGTTTTGAGCAGTTGCTGTGATGTTATCCCTATGAGTGTTTGAGGTATGTGGTATATCATGTAATTACACCTAGGGTTACCGATATGGTTTGTTACAACTTGTTCGAACTTATTTAGAGTATAGATATGAGGTTCTAATCTTATAGATAATTTTGAAAGTGAAAATTTGATTCTAAGGTTAATGGGCTAGGTTGAATTGTGAAATTTCAGTTATGTTGTGCCATCAGCTTATATAGGGTAGGGTAACGTGGGATCACCCCCGTGTATGTGCATGGTAAGGTTATTCAGCGATTTGTTGGCTTTTGGAACAACTCTGGACACGTTCGAGGACAAACGTATGTTTAAGTTGGGGAGGATGTAATGACCCGACCGGTCATTTTGAGCATTTGCACTTCGCTCTCCAGTTCTTCGGCAAGACTAGTCCCATATGGTGTATTATGCCTTATGTAGATCATCGGTTTTGGTTTTCAGGTTAATCGAATAGATATGGAAGAATGATTGTCAACTTGAAGCTTTTAATTTGAAAGGTTTGACCCAGTCTTGACTTTTTAGAATATGATCTCGGATTTGGATTTTTATGATTTGGTTAGCTCCGTTGGGTGATTTTGGACTTAGGAGCGTGACCGAAATGTGTTTGGAGGTCCGTTGTAGAATTTGGCTTGGATTGGCGAAAGTTGGAAATTTGGCGATTTTGGTCGGCAGTGGAAAATTTGATATCAGTGTCGAAATGGAATTCCGGAAGTTGGAGTAGGTTCATAGTGTCATTTGTGACGTGTGTGAAAATTTCAGGTCATTCAGAGGTGATTTGATAGGTTTCAGCATCATTTGTGAAATTTGAGAGTTTATAAGTTCTTAGGCTTGAATCCGAGGGAAATTTGGTGTTTTGATGTTGTTTTGAGTGATTCGAAGGTTCTACTAAGTTTGAATGATGTTATGGTATGTGTTGGTATGTTTGGTGTCCCAAGGGCCTCGGGTGAGTTTCGGGTGGTTAATGGATCAATTGTTGGCTTTAGAAGTTGGCAGATTTCTGGTATTTTGTTGCAGAGAATTTCTTCTTCGCGCTCGCGAGAAGGATAGCACATTCGTGAAGGGTTATTGAGATCAGAGGAATTTTGTTCTTCACGTTCGCGAAGGGGAGGCCACGAACGCGAAGGTTTGATCTGAGTATGGATCGCGTTCGCGAGGAGGGCGTCTCATTTGTGATGGTTGAGCTGTTTAAAGTACGCGTCCGAGAGTGGGGCATCGCGTTCGCGTAGAAGGATTTCCATGTCAGAGGCAATGGTGCTTCGCGAACGCAAGGGCACTACCGCGTTCACGAAGAGTAAAATCTGGGTAGCAGTGTTAAATATCAAAATCAAGGGTTTGAGCCAATTTTTCATATTTTGAGTTAGAGACCATGGAATTCGGCAATTTTTGAACGCAATTTCAGAGAGGTGATTGGGGTAAGTGTCCTTCACTTAGTTTTGGTTAAATTCCATGATTGTATCTTGATTTTCATCACCTAAATTGGGAATTAGGGGGTAAAATTGGGGGGGAAATGGAAGAGAATTGGAGAGATGATTTTGGGGATTTGAATGGTCATTTGATGTTGGATTTGGATGAATTTGGTATGGGTGGACTCGTGAGTGAATGGACTTTCTAGTGGATTTTGGGATTTGGTCTAAATTGATAATTTTTCGTGTGGAATTCATTCCATTAGTGTATATTGATGGTGTTGTACTGATTGTGAATAGATTCGGAGCATTTGGAGGTTGAGTTGAGGGGCAAGGGCATCGCGGAGTAGAGATTTGACCGGTTTGAGGTAAGTAATGATTGTAAATCTAGTCCTGAGGGTATGAAACCTCAGATTTCACATTGCTTTACTATTTTGAGGTGACGCACATGCTAGGTGATGGGAGTGTGGGCGTGCACAGTTGGGGATTGTGACTTGGTCCGTCCCGTAGCAACTATAAAGTTGCGTATTTGACTTAAATTATATGATACTTATGTGTTTTAGAAAGAATTTCCTATAAATTGGGACGAATGCCATATTTAGGCCTTATGCCAAAGTTGTTTGGAACTTTAGGGTCTTTTTCGTATTATCACTATTTTTTATTTAAGATCTATACTCAGTCATGATGTGTTTACTGATTTCATAACTCAGTCTTTATTACTCCGTTTTGATGCATAAAATGATATTTTGGGCTGAGCACCCTGTTTTACTGATAGCCCGAGTGGCTTGAGAGGTTTCTAACTGAGTGAGGCCGAGGGCTTGTGTTGTGAGGATATTTTGGGATCGGCCTGCACGCTGCAGCATGTTGTTATTGATTCATGATTTTTGTGAGGTCGCGGGCTTGATTGATTTATGCCACGAGGTGACTTGTTATAGCGCTTGGGCTGTAGGATCCATTCCGGAGTCTGAACACCCCCAGTAAGCGTGGGTACCCAGAGTGAGTGATATGTTGTTGCCCGAGGGACTGATTTTGATACATGTTATACCCGAGGGGCTAATTACGAGTGATTGTGAGGTAGCTCGAGAGGCTGGTTCTGTTGATATTATGCCCGAGGGGCGGTTTATGATACATGTCTTGCCCGAGGGGCTGTTTGTGATTTATATTGCTCGAGGAGTTGTATACGAGTGATTTTTGCCCGAGGGGCTGATTATGTTTTCACTACTTTTACTCACAATTTTATCACTTCATTTTGAAAAATTGTTGAAGGACAGGTTCAAAGGATTTTTTCTGAAATTTGATTTTAACGGGATGACTTGATTTATATATTGTTTTGGAAACATCATGTACTTACTGTGGTGTTATGACATAGATTATGTGTTTTCTTACTGCTCAGTCTTTATTTACTTTTATTACTTACTGAGTTGGCGTACTCACATTACTCTCTGCACCTTGTGTGCAGATTCAGGTATATTCTAAACCCGGTAGCGGGTGTTGATTACTCAGTGGCAGGTCCATCGGAGTTAGCAAGGTAGCTGCTTGGAGTTCTCAGCCTTGCTCTTCTCACTCTCATCTTCCTTAGACTATTTTAGTATTTTCCAGATTGTGGTAGTCGTCGTTGTATTCAGACCTTAGTAGATGCTCGTGAGTTGTGACACCTCGATGTCGGGCTTGTGTTATTTTCTTCCGCACTGGTTATTTAGATCCCTATTATGAGATATTGCCAATTAATAGCTTAAAACTATCTTTTATGAATTAATAGTTTTATTTGAAATTTGTGTCGACTGACCTAGTTTCACGATAGACGCCATCACGACCGATTCGGTTTTAGGGTCGTGACAAGACCAATCATTCATTAACATTGTTAGAAGAAAACGTCGTTTCTCATATTCCTCTAATCGAGAATATCTGTCCCAATACCAACACTTACTTCCATATTCAAATTCAGATATCTAAGAGCTCAGGCCATGACAAGCCCAAATACGGGTCATAAAAGTCTTCCATCAACCAAGCGTCTTCATCAATAACCTTACCTCCATATATTTCATTCCAGATGTCATACTGAGAGAACTAGAAACACAATAAAAGAAAAATCAAATAGTTATAAAAATAAAAATATTTATAAAAAGAAAAGAAAACTAGTAAAGATAAAAGTAAAAGTCTAATCTAGAAAAATAGCTAATTTCTAAGTCCCCGGCAATGGCGCTAAAAAATTATAGCGACCAAACACACTCACGCAAGTATACGTAGTCGTCAAATAATAGAGTAGTGAGTAGAGTATCGTTTTCACGGTGATTTATGATTAACTTTTGACTGATTCAAACTTAAATAACTTATCGATTCAAGAGATTTCTCACAAAATGTGTAAGTGATTAATTTACTACCTAAGAAACTACCAAGCAATGAAATAACTAGAAATCGACCACAACACTTAAGCAATTTTGAATAAAAATCAGTAGGAGAGAGTATTCCAGGGTCATAGGCTAGCTATCAATCTTGTTACATTCTTGGGTTAAAATGACTAATTGATTTATCTGGATTGTTGATTGACAGAGTTGATATTACTCATAAGAATTTATCGAGTTCTTACTCGCCTATTCAAGCTAACTTAATGCCTATATGTCTATGGAATTAAGACTAACAAGAATGCATTTATATTTCCTGTATTTCAACCAAGCAAGGCAATTAGGTAATCTTAATTGTGAATCTATTCCCCGATGTCCGGGTTCAAGAAATTGCTCTATTTAGTTCTATAAAATCTAGAATTCCCACTTTCGAGTTCAACTCTAGATTCGTAGATAGTATTTCACTATTAGCTACTCAGCAAAATAATTAAGAACAGAATTAAATAAACAACCCAATATGATAAAATCAATTCGTCAAATTAAACTTCAAACGTCAACATTCATGTAGCACCCATGAACCCAGAACAATAAGGTTCTCCACTCATGTTCATACAATCATCAAAAATAATATTTTCAAACATAAAATCAATGAATACTAGAAGAAAAATAGCTAATTTCTAAAGCTCCCGGCAATGGCGCCAAAAACTTGTTGCGGCCAAACGCACAAACAAGTATACGCGGTCATCAAGTAATAAAGTAACTAAAAGTCAGATGTCGAACCCACCAGTACTTGTGATTAACTATTAACTAAATTAAACTAACCTAATTTCTGAAAAAGAATTAAAACTAGAAGTATTTAAATCTAAACTAATTAAAATAAAATAAAAATAAATAATGAACTTTGAACAGAGGAAGAGCAGATTTTTATGTTATAAACGTTATGAAAACGATCTAGGGTTGTGGGCTATCTAACATTCTTATTGTATTCTTCAATTAAATTGGCTAACTAATTTATCTAGCTATTGGTTGATAGGGTTAATATCGCTCATAAGAATCTGTCGAGTTCTTACTCACCTATTCAAGCTAACCTAACACCTATATGTCTATGGAATTAGATTTAACAAGAATGCATTTATAATTCCTGTACATCAACCAAACAAGGCAATTAGGTATATATCTGTCCTAACTGCAAATCCATTCTCCGATGCCCAGGTTCAAGAACTTGCTCTGCTCAATCCTATATGCAATCAAGAATTCCCACTTTTGAGTTTAATTCTAGATTCATATATAGTATTCAATTGTTGATCAAATAAGTAAATAATTAAGCGCAAGATTGAATAAATAAACCAATATGATAAATCAAGAAAGCAAAATCAATATCCGAATAATAATAGTTATGAAAGAACCACAACCCTAGAACGTTAAGTATAGCTCCACATAGACATTGTAGCAAAATAACAAATCATACAAACAAAATAAAAAATTACTAAGTTTGGCGGAAAAGATGAAATCCGACCTCCATGGCGGCTCTATGCTCTCCGTTCGTCAAAAGTTCTGTAAAAATTGCATTTAAGGACTATTTATAGATGTAGGTAAAAGTCCTAGACGAAATAACCAAGTCGAAGACGGAAAAGGAGACACAAATAATTTCCAAACCGAACCCGTATAATGCCCTAGCTTTTCTCGCGCTGGGTTGCGCGATGCGATGCTTGTCGCGAGAAAACAATCACGCGTCACCTGGAACTTTTCCAATTCGTTAGTGTGCTGCCAATTTACTCTTCCTCCACAGTGATTTTTGCCTAACTTTTCCTTTCTAGGTAATGTCTTTGTCTCTATTTCTTTAATTTCATTTCATGCATTTCATCTCATTGCATCCTAATTGATCATTGTTTAACCCATTAACATAAGACAACTCCCATTCCAATTAGTATGAACTTGTTTGAATGATCCAACAAATAGTTTTCTTCAATTTTGTTATTTTCTATTCCACAATCTCTCGTCAATGTATCTACAATATTTATTAACACCCAAATAAGTATAAAACTCCATAATCAATCTAAGTTAGGCATATTCAATATCAAATATAATCAAAGAGCGGTAAAAAATACAGGTAAATTAGTGTCAAAACATATGAAAATATGTCCAACATCATAGAATATAACGATCCGACCGGTTATCTTGAGTTCTGGCATTTCATTTTGTGATCTGAGATTCGAGTAGCTTCATACGGTGTATTATGACGTGTGTTTATAATTAGTTTAATTTTCGAATGGTTCGGGATGGACTTGATAGAATGATTCTCAAGTTGAAAACTTTAAGTTGGAAAACTTGAGTAAGGTTTGAATTTTGAGTAAACGATCCCGGATTGGTGATTTGATAATTCCAATAGGTTCGTATGGTGATTTTATGTTTGAGCATATGTTTGGATTTGGATGTTCCTAGAAAGTTTTGGCTTTATTTGTCAAAGTTGGTAATTAGAAGAATTGGAGAGTTCAAAGGTTTGACCGAGAGTTGACTTCGATGTTATTGAATATGAATGATCTGGAATGTCTAAGCATGATTCGGACGCATTCGGCAAAGGTAAATGATATATGACTTCGGGGTAAGTGATTATTTTTACTAATTTTTTATATTATTTCAAGAATTTACATAAATTATTAATACCCAAAATATGAAATTTTGAGATGGAATTTGGGGTTTGGACTATGATCGCAGCGGACTCAACCTAAGAAAGAGTGGGCGCTAATACTTTTACCCAATAGCGTTATCGGGGTCAATATTCCACAGGGAGCTTCAATTTGGAGTTGAGTGTTTGTATGGTCTAGGACTATGTTTTAGCTCCTAATTGATCTTCTAACATTTTTGGTTTTCTTTTGATTATCAACTCAATATATCAACTACAAATTTAAAGCTAAGTTATGCTAAGATATTAATTCTAAGTTATATGCAATATAGAGAAAGGCACTAGGGTCGTGGCATGTACCTAGGTGGTTAACTAACGGGTAGAGATTCCTGATGCAAGAATGATGAATATGGGACTTATGCTATAACCGTTGCACTTTTGCACCCACTCTCACACCTCTCGGTAGAGAGAGTGATTTTGCCCAATTGACTCTCTTGAGACCAATTGAGTAGGCCAATTTTCCGAAGCAACTTATGGTTCAAATTGGGTAATTACTCTCTCGAGGTTTAACCCGTTAATTGGGACTACCATTCTCATGGGTCCATCCCAATTCCTTGTTGGAATTAATCTTAGGGTCATAGACTCTCTTTCTCAAGAGGAGTCAAGACTCACTAAGCTAGACTTAGTGTTTGCAACCACCAAATCTTAATGAAAACATAAGATTAATCCAAATAACAAATACTCAACATCATTCATGCACTAAACAATTACACCCATTAATTACCCACACTAGGGTTGAGCCACAACCCTAGCTAATGGGTTTAGCTAGCCATAATAGAAACAGAAAGTGAAGAAATAGAAGATGAAACAACCATATTAATTAATTGTTAATGTTAAACTACAATAATCTATGATGAAAACTAAGCTAAAAATGCCCAAGATAGGCCAAAATATGAGTCTCACGAGCTCAGCTGTTATCCGCCCAAAAACAGAACTAAAACAACTGCTCCTAAAAAGTAAAATGTTCTATTTATACTACACAGGAAAAACCAGACAAAAATACCCCTGAGGGTCTGGCGCGGACCACGCACAAATGACGCGCGGCCGCGTAGGGTTTTGGGTCTTCATATCTTGCTTCTGGCACTGGGGATGCGGACCACACAAAAGTGACGCGCGGCCGCGTGAACTTCATCCACGCGGACCGCACTGATTAGGTGTGCGGCCGCGTGGGCTTTTGCCCTGAATGATTGAGTCTCTGACACTCTTAGGCGCGGACCGCATGAAAGGGGCGCGGACCGCACGGAAAGGGGAGCGGACCGTGCAGCTTGACTTAAAAATGGCATGGCCTCTGAACTTTCCTGTGCGGCCGCGTGGCAAAACAGTGCGGACCGCACAGGTCATTTTGTTCCCCCCTTTTGTTGTCTTTTGACACTTGGCAGATTTCACTCCTTTTTGAGCCGATCTTTAGTATTTGTCATCTTGTCGCTCAAACCTGCAATCAAGCGCAACTTGTAAGCATTTTAGGACTAATTTATGGCAGTTAATACACAAAGCTTAGGTAATAATGGGTATAAAACATGTAGAAATCACAGTTATCAACTCCCCCAAACTTAAACCTTTGCTTGTCCTCAAGCAAATAAAATGAGACCTACCCCTCAATGGAAAACACCCAAGTAATTCCTGTTTATCCTAAAGTAACCTCAACAAGCATCAATTGGGACTAACAATTGCCCTCAATGCGAATGCATCATTAACACATTTAAACTTTGAAAACTTGTGGATCAAGTACGACACAAGAGCATCAAGAGTTGACACATTTCATCAAGGAACCTTTCTCAATTTCTTTGGTCATTGTGGAACCCAAACTCACATATCCTCGACTTTCCCTGAGTGAACCTCACCTTTTAGAGTATTTGCACACAAATCGAGGTGAATGAACTTCTCTCTCATCTCTCACAAAGAAAAGGCCCTAAGCCCGGCTCTAAGTACCATATGCTTGCCCCTTATGTAAGTATCCACTAATGTAGGCTTCCCTCAACTCAAGATCATATAGGGCTTTTGAGGAGTTATTGTGAAGGCTTTGGGTAAAGGTAGGACGTGTTTTTGTTCAAATGGGTTCAATCTTCCCTCAAACACTTCTTTTGATTTATTTTGGCATACTTTCTTGACTCAATTGAGTAATTCACTTCCTTCAAGGGGTTAGAGAGACACATTGTCACTCTTTCTTTTGCAATTCAAACTCTTTCTCCATTTTATCACTTTTCCACACCTTTTTCACTTTTTTTGTTGTCCTTGAATTCCCTTTTTGGTTCTTATTCATTTTTGTCTTTCTTTTTGCCTTTTTCTCTTCTCTTTTTTTCATTGCCTTCCTTTTCTTTTTGCTTTTGTGCCTTTTTACCATATTGATGCCTTTCTTGTCTTTCTCCCCTCAAACTTAGACATTTGCCATTTACTCAAGGAAAGATTTGGGTGCTAAGAGAGGGTCTCGTTAAGAACGGGTATAGGCTTGTAGTTTGGTTCATGAATGAGAAAGGTTTAAGGCTCAAAAGGGTTGAACTAGGGATTATTTCATTGGTAGGTTATGGAAATTGTTCAAACTTTTGCGTTTTGGATCAAGGAGAGCCTATAATCACGTCTCAAGTCAAGTTCCACCTATGATTTCGCCTCAACAGACATTCAGGGCAAGTTCTAGACCATCGGCTCGGTACTTGGGCTCACGATTCGAATTCTCACTATACACACTTAAGGATTGCCAAAGACAGAGTCGGGGGCCCACAACGACCTTAGATATGATTCAAGCGCACAATGGCCCAAAATGACCACATGATGATTGTTTGGTCAACACAAGAGTCTCAAGGCCACAACTTTCACCATCCTACACACAACATAATGTCTTTGACCATAGGATCAAAGGCAAATGTGCTAGGCCCAAGTGAAGCTTTGCCTGAGGTACCCTTAACTACAAAAACTTGAAAATCAAAAAGAAAAATCAAAAACGGACTTAAACCCTTAAGAAGGTTGTCACGCCATCTATCATTGGGAAGAGCCACCCGACTCGCACAACACTCTACCCTTGGAAAGAACCGTGGCATTAAGAAAACCAAGGGCTTATTTTAGATGCCAAAACAAAACAAAAAGGCTACGAGCCTAACTTTGCAACTAAAACGAAAAGTTTTAACGAAAAATAGAAAACCAAAATGAAAACCGAATGAATATGTACAAAAGGGGAGTAGAATATACAACCAGGGGGAATGAATATATACATAGAGTTTGAGAGCATCTGGAATGAACAGTTATATACAAGCCAACTACAACTACGAATGTGCAGAAAGTAAAAGAATATATACAGTAATCCAACAGTCAATCCAAATAGTAGGGCCACACCCCCGCGAATAAAAGCTAGCATTGTCTCCAATGCTAACTATCAAGATAAGCACAAAAAAGAAAGAAAGGATATAGAAAGGCCCCTCAAGCCTCATCCGTCACCCTGTGCTGGTCAGTGTCTCCTAAGTCCTCTGTACTGGCGGGGACCTCAGACTGGTCTCTGGCCTGCTGCTGTTGTGCTGCTGGGATAGATGCCTGCTCAAGAACTGACTCATCAACTAGTGGGGCAGTGGAGGGATTCTCCTGAACTGGTGCTACCTCAATCACAACTCCCTTAGTGCTAGGGAGTTTCCTCTTCTTCCTCAGCCTCTGCTCCTTCTCCTGTACTTGTGCATCTGCTAGCTCTACAGCCGGGTCCCCAAATAGTAAATCAAGTGGCAACTGATCCGCCATGAGCTTGTCCACATCCCCTCTCAACTGTGTCACTGACTCCTTGGAAGCCTTCTGCAACCTCAACTTCTTGTGCTCCCGAGCCAATTTCTCCAATGCTTTGCCATGTGCCCCAACCGCCTTAGTCAAGGCATCCTGCGTCGCCATCATTTTTTCCTGGTTGGCCGGGATCTTCTTCAATGCATCCTCAATGGAGGAAGGAATCTCAACAGTAGTTGGCGCTCCCTGTGCCTGTACAACAGTGGTCAATGTAGACAACTTGGATGTCGCAACTAACATCCAGTTATTCAAACTGGCAAGGGAATGGGTGAGCTGGTTTGCGGTGAACCGGTGAGTCTTTGATAAAGGAACTACCGGGTTAGCTGCAATAGAAGGACCAGCTGCTGATGACAGACCTGGAGGCAATGCCTCATCCGTAGCAGGAATGGTGGAAGGCTCACTGGGCTGCTCAATGACCGCTGGCTCCTCAGACTGGCCAGGTGTGGTGGAAGTGGATGCCACATTTTTCTTGCCCCTCTTCAGGTTGTCCGAACCCAACTGACTATACCATGAGTACGGGGCCACCGGAGGTACCTTGACATCATATTTCTTTTTCTTCACCTTCAATTCTCTGAAGTACAAAGAGAGTGTATTCGGGAAGGGGTAGTTTGTTTGGGTCTCATTACCCACTGTAGAAATCACTCTCGACATAATATTACCCACATTCAGAGGGAAGCCCGCCATGATAGATGCTACCAAGACAGCACGAGGGAGGGGAATGGAGTGATCATGTGTAGACGGGTCAAGTCGACTACACACGAAAGTCAACCACCCTTTGGCTTCAAAGTTCAGGGTGTTCCGAAAGATCTTTTCTTGTGTTTTCAACCAGACTGGGACTGTATCCGGGGCTGCCAAGTGCTCGGCCAACCAAGGACGAACCTCCTCTTTCATTGCTAGCTTTTCTAAATATTGCAATTTATCCTCTTCTCCGAACCCCAGGAATTCATTCAACGATTTGCCATCAAACACCACTATCTTGTCCCTCACTTTAGTTACTTTTGAGTCCCGAACTATATGGTGAACATTGCTATAGAACTCTTTCACCATATGCTCATTCGCCATTTCAACACGTTCTTTGAAGAAGCCCCAACCCTCTCTAGTGCAGAATTATGCTTGCACATGAGGGTTGAGAGGGACAAGATCGGCATCTATGAACTTCCTCTCCGGAATCAGTTTCCTTTTTGGCCACCACTCCCGGAATCTTTGGAAAGCAACCTCACTAACAAACCTGTCTGCCCATGCCTCCGGTTTTCTAGTACGCTCAATCCCCCTGACCTGTGGCTCACCTCCCTCAGCATATCCTCCACTCTACCCTGATAATGAAGTTGTGGGAGATGTGGAGTATTGCTCTTCTTCTCTTGCTACGGACTCATCAGACGAGTCCGATATGACATTAACCGGCTTCTTGGAGAAGGCTACATTATCATGATCCGGGGAAGGAGAATCACGGAGCTGAAATGAAGTGGATATGTGGGTGGGGGCAGACTCCGAGGTAATGCTCTGTGAAGGTACATACTCACTCCTTGTGGAATGAGATGCAGCTCTATCAGCTTCCCGGATTATCTTCCGGGTTTTCTTTATCAGTTCCCTGGTTTGAGGAGTGAGTTTCACAATCCGCCTGCTTTTCCCTCCTCGGGAGGAACCACCTCTCCCGGGTTGTATTTCTTTGCCCGCTTGTTTTTAAGCCACTCGTTTTTGAACCATTGTCTGCAAAGAATACATGTCTACATTGTTAGTAGAAGCACATAAGGTGAAGTAGACAGTTCAGTTAAATGAAAAGAGTGCAGACACAGTTACACTGGCAGAGAGGCGCGGACCGCACCAAAAGGCACGCAATCCGCGCAGTATACTGACACCAACACATACCTCTCTGAATAAACCGACGTGGTCCGCACAGAAATGGTACGCGGTCGCGTTGGTTCAGCGCGGACCGCACAAAAATGGTATGCGGTCCGCACAGGTGAAATACTAAAATGTTGACCTCTCTGAACTCTACACACGCGGACCGCACTGTTTTGGTACGCGGTCCACGTAGGTGAAGTACCCAAATGTTTACCTCTCTGAACTCTTCACACGCGGTCCGCACTGTTTTGGACCGCGGCCGCACTGGGCTCACGCGGACCGCACAAAAATGGTATGCGGTCCGTGCAGAGAGGTTCATCATCTCTTTACCAGAGTCACGCGGACCGCGCACAAATGTTGCGCGGCCGCGTAGGGCTAATTTAACTGAGCCGGGTGTTTGTTCAAATAAATCCAATTTTTGTTCACCTTCTTGGGTCCTAAGTGTCCCTACTCAATTATTTAACAAGATTTCATGTCCATGATTAAATAAAAACACACAAAAATCTAATCTAACAGTTAAACTAAGGAGAAAAAGACGAAAGTAAGAAGTTACACTAGTAGAGAGCAATTAAACAAGACAAAAATTAGACTATGATTAAAATGAATGAGAGTTGTTACTAGGGATTAATGAGATTTCAACAATGTGCACACTTAATGTTAATGAACAGTGAAAATTATATCTCAGGTGTAAAATTGGCGAAAAGGTTAAAATGAGGCCCAAGGCCTCTATTTATAGAAAAGCCCTGGGACCCAGTACCCACCTACCAGTGCGGCCGCACAGAAATGGACGTGGACCGCACTGGATTTTGCATCTTTCACTTTAGTTGTTCAATCCACGCGGACCGCACTGTTTTGGTGCGCGGCCGCATGGGACTTTGTCAGAGACTTGGTACTTCTTGGTCCTCCAGCGCGGACCGCACAGAAATGTCACGCGGCCGCGCTGGGTCTTCTGGGTCTCAGCTTTTCAGCTGCTCACACCTACGCGGACCGCATTGTTTTGCTGCGTGGCCGCGTAGGCCATATTCAGAGACTGACCATTTTTTTTTTGCACATTTGCCCTGCACTGGTTCAACATTATCCCTGTAACACTTCACAAATTATCAGCTCAAAAATCGTACTCTTCAACAGAAAAATAAAGAAAAAGAAAAAGACATGGGTTGCCTCCCAAGAAGCGCCTGATTTAACGTCGCGGCACGACGTGTGTTACCATCACAGTCATTTCAAATGAATGAGTGCCACCACGTGGCTGTCATCAATCTTTCCCGAATAGTGCTTGACACGATGCCCATTGACTCGGAAAACTTTACCATTCTTATTTTTGAGATCAATGGCACCAAAGGGAGTTACACCAACCACTTCAAATGGGCCGCTCCACTTAGACTTTAGCTTGCCCGGAAATAACCTCAACCGGGAGTTGAAAAGAAGAACCATGTCACCAACTTTGAATTCCTTCCCTCGGGCATACTTGTCGTGAAGGTACTTCATCTTGTCCTTATACAAGGACGAGCTGGAGTAAGCATGAAACCTAAATTCATCAAGTTCATTCAATTGCTCAACCCGGAGATTTGCCGCGACATCCCATTCTAAGTTCAACTTTTTCAGGGCCCACATAGCCTTATGTTCCAATTCTACCGGAAGATGACAAGCCTTCCCAAACACCAACCGATACGGCGACATACCAATCGGAGTCTTGAAAGCTGTACGATAAGCCCAAAGAGCATCATCCAATTTCTTCGACCAGTCGGTCCTATTTGCATTGACAGTCTTGGACAAAATACTCTTGATCTCACGGTTGGACACCTCAACTTGACCACTCGCTTGAGGATGATAAGGAGTGGTCACCTTGTGATTTACCCCATACTTGGCTAGCAAAGAGTCAAAAGCCCGGTTGCAAAAATGAGAACCCCCATCACTGATGATAGCACGTGGAGTGCCAAACCTCGTGAAGATACTCTTTTTCAAGAATGCCACCACACTTCGAGCTTCATTATTTGGCAAAGCTATGGCCTCAACCCATTTTGACACATAATCAACCGCTACCAAGATGTAGGTGTTGCCACAAGAACTTACGAATGGTCCCATAAAGTCTATCCCCCAAACATAAAAAATGTCAACCTCTAGAATCGTGTTAAGAGGCATCTCATCTTTCTTCGAAATCCCTCCGGCACGTTGGCATTCATCACATCTTTTCACAAAGTCACCGGCATCCTTGAACAAAGAAGGCCAATAGAAACCACAACTCAACACTTTAGACGCCGTCCTCGCCCCGCCATGATGGCCACCATAGGGCGAAGAGTGACAAGCTTCCACAATACTCAATTGCTCTTCTTCGGGAACACACCGGCGAATTACACCATCGGTGCAAATTTTGAAAAGATATGGCTCATCCCAATAGTAGTCCAAACAATCCTGTTTGAGCTTCTTCCTTTGGTTAGAAGAGAGCTCATACAGAATCACACCGGTAACAAGATAATTGGCAATGTCGGCAAACCATGGCATGTCTAGCATTGAGACCGAGAGGAGTTGTTCATCCGGAAAAGCATCATTTATCTCAAGGCTGTCCAAAGGCCTCCCTTCCTCCTCCAATCGAGTCAAGTGGTCCGCCACTTGATTTTCACTACCCTTTCTATTAACAATCTCCAAATCAAATTCCTAAAGAAGAAGCACCCATCGCATTAACCTCGCTTTCGAGTCTTTCTTCGTCATCAAGTACCTAAGGGCGGCGTGATCGGTATGAATAATCACTTTGGCACCCATAAGGTATGGGCGAAACTTCTCCATGGCAAAAACAATGGCAAACAATTCCTTCTCGGTGACCGTGTAGTTCCTTTGAGCTTCATTCATTGTCTTACTTGCGTAGTACACCGGATGGAACAGTTTGTTGATTCTTTGGCCCAAGACTGCCCCCACCGCAACATCACTAGCATCGCACATGAGCTCAAAGGGCAAGCTCCAATTTGGTGTGGTAATGATGGGGGTAGTCATCAACTTGTGCTTTAGAAGCTCGAAAGCCTCCATACATTTATCATCGAACACATATTTTGCATCTTTCTCTAGCAATTTACACAACGGGTTAACCACCTTAGAGAAGTCTTTGATGAATCTTCGGTAAAAACCCGTGTGTCCAAGAAAACTCCTCACCCCTTTGACGGAAGTAGGGGGAGGGAGCCTTGAGATTACCTCAATTTTCGCCTTATCAACCTCAATCCCTCTTTTTGAAATTTTGTGACCCAATACAATTCCTTCTTCTACCATAAAATGGCATTTCTCCCAATTGAGAACCAAGTTTGTGGTTTCGCATCGGGCCAACACACGATCCAAGTTTTGCAAGCAATCACCAAATGAGTCCCCAACCACACTAAAATCATCTATGAAGACCTCCAATGTGTCCACCACCATGTCGGTGAAGATTGTCATCATACATCGTTGGAAGGTCGCCGGTGCATTACATAATCCAAATGGCATTCGAGAGAAGGCGAATGGGCCATAAGGACATGTGAAGGTTGTTTTTTCTTGGTCTTCTGGGGCAATGAGAATTTGGTTATAGCCTGAATACCCATCCAGAAAACAATAGAAAACCCGGCCCGCAAGACGATCAAGCATTTGGTCCAAGAACGGCAATGGAAAATGATCCTTTCTAGTCACCTTGTTCAACTTCCGGTAGTCCATGCATACCCTCCAACCCCATCACAGTACGAGTCGGAATATGTTCATTGTTGTCATTGGTCACCACCGTCATTCCTCCCTTCTTTGGCACACATTGTACTGGAGAAGTCCACGAACTGTCAGAAATTAGATACACCACACCGGCGTCAAGCCATTTGATGACTTCCTTTTTGACCACCTCTTGCATGGCCTCATTGAGTCTCCTTTGATGTTCAAGAGACGGCCTAGCATCCTCCTCCAATATTATCTTGTACATGCAAAACGCGGGGCTAATACCCCGAATATCCGCCAAGGTCCATCCAATCGCCCGCTTGCGCTTTTGAAGAACCGCCAAAGTGGCGTCAACCTGCACGTTAGTCAAGCAAGAAGAAAGAATAACCGGCAAAGTGAAAGTAGGACCAAGAAATTCATACCTGAGGTGAGGAGGGAGTGGTTTCAACTCCAACACCGGTGGCTCCTCAATAGATGTCTTGGTGGGTGGAGTATTGCGGTTTTCAAGATCAAGAGATAACTTTCTCGGTTCATAAGAATACAAGCCCATGCCATGTAATGCGTTCACACACTCCACCCTTCTAGCATCATCATCAACATCCATGTTCAATAGCACGGCCTCAAGTGGGTCCTCAACATTTGCCATTGCGCTTGTGTCATCCACTATCACCGCCGTGGCAATGTCAACAAACGAGCACACCTCGGTGTTATCTGCTTGCCTCATTGATTTGCATACGTGGAACACCACTTTTTCATCACCAACATGGAAGGTCAATTCTCCCGCTTCCACATCAACCAAGGCCTTCCCCGTAGCTAGGAAGGGCCTCCCAAGAATGATAGGCCCCTCGAAATCCACTTCACAATCCACGATCACGAAATCGGCCGGCAATACGAACTTATCAACACGAACAAGGACATCATCAATAATTCCCAAAGGCCGTTTCATTGACCGGTCCGCCATTTGAAGTCTCATAGAAGTTGGACGAGGTTGTCCAATACCCAAGGTCTTGAAGACCGAATATGGCATTAAATTGATACTTGCTCCCAAGTCACAAAGGGCTTTTGCAAAGTCGGCACTTCCAATGGTACATGGGATAGTGAATGCACCGGGATCCTCAAGTTTCGGAGCCATAGAATGCACAATTGCGCTCACTTGATGGGTCATCTTGATTGTCTCACACTCCATTGATCTCTTTTTTGTAACTAAATCTTTCATGAACTTTGCGTATCCCGAGCATTTGCTCGAGTGCCTCCACCAAAGGCACGTTGATAGTCAAACTCTTCATCATTTCAATGAATTTCTTAAATTGGTTGTCACCCTTTTGCTTGGCCAACCGTTGAGGATAGGGCGGAGGAGGTCTAGGCAAGGGTGCCTTGGCTTTTGGCACCACCGGTTCGGGCATATCAATGACGTGTTCCCTAGACGGGTTCATGGCCTCTTGAGTCTCCTCCTCACCCTCATCAATTTCAATTCTCACATTATCACTTGCACTTTGTTCAATAACATCCTCAACTACCAACGAGATCTCATCATTTCGTAACTCATTTTCATCTACCGCAACTTGGTTTCCTCTTGAGGCATGCACATCACCGCCTCTTCCACTTCGCGTTGTCACTACCATCACATGATTATTGTGCCCACCCTTGGGGTTTACTACCGTATCACTTGGTAGAGCACCCTTTGGGCGAGTATTTAAAGACTGAGAGATTTGGCCTAATTGCACTTCCAAGTTCCGGATAGATGTGTTATGCGAAGCTAATTGGGCCTCGGAATCTTGGTTCTTTTTCATCATTTGCTCGAACATGCTTTCAATTCTCCCCATCTCGCTTCCGGACGAACTCGGACCTTGAGAAGGAAAGGGAGGCGGGTTATTGGGTTGTTGATACATTGGAGGCCTTTGAAAGCCTTGCCCCCTATTACTTTGTCCACCATTGTTGTTCCAACCACCTTGACCACCATTGTTGTTCCAATTACCTTGACCACCATTGTTGGTGTTCCAAGTGTTGTTCCCATTCCAATTACCTTGATTCCCTGAATTATTGTTCCCCCAATTGCCTCCTTGATTGTTGTTGTAATTCCAATTGCCACCTTGTTGATTGCCCCAATTACCTTGGGGTCTCCATTGTTGATTCCCTTGATTACCTCTATTCCCTTGATAGTTGTTGACATATTGGACTTCCTCACTTTGGTCATCAAAACCTTCATTCGAATATCCATTACCATCATTGTTGTTGTCATATTGTTCACAATTACCTTGAGGTTGTTGTCCTCTTTGCCTCCTTTTCAACATAGAAACACCTTCCATTGTGTTGACTTGGCGCGGATTTTGGACTTGTTGCAATTGCGCCTTTGCCAATTGATTCATAGTTGTGGTAAGCTCGGCTATAGCTTGGCCATGATCATGCAATTTCTTATGCAAATGGATGACCGTGGGTTCACCTTGGGGCACGTTTGCTCGGCTTTTCCATGCCGAAGAGGTGTCGACCATTTCATCAAGTACATCACATGCCTCTTGGTAAGAAAGTTTCATAAAGTTCCCTCCGGCCAATTGGTTCACAATGCATTGATTTGTGGTGTTGATGCCCCGATAAAAGGTTTGTTGAATCATAGCCTCGGTCATGTCGTTATTAGGGCACTCTTTCACCATTGTTCTATATCTTTCCCATATCTCATGCAAAGGTTCCGTTGGCTCTTGCTTGAAAGCTAGAATTTCATCCCGAAGAGCTGCCATATGACTTGGAGAGAAGAACTTGGCAATAAATTTGTCCGCCAATTCATCCCATGTTGTAATAGAATGATTGGGGAGCCTTTCTAACCAATCCAATGCTTTACCCCGAAGAGAAAATGGGAAAAGACTCAATCTCAACGCATCCTCTGACACGTTTGTCTGCTTGCTACCCCAATATGTATCCACGAACCCCTTCAAGTGCTAGTAGGCATTTTGATTGGAGGAACCCGTGAAATAACCTCTTTGCTCGAGCAAGGTCAGCATAACATTTGTGATTTGAAAGTTCCCCGCCCGGATTCGGGGAGGAACAATAGCACTGGCGTATCCTTGATTTGGTAGAACTCTGGGAACCACTCTCGGCGGTGCCGGAGGAGGGTCTGGAATGTTGTTGTTCTCATTTGCATTTATATTGACATGCTGGCCTCTCCGTGGGAGTTGAGGAAAGACCTCATCTTGTTCTAGATCCCCGCTATCACATTGCCGAGAGGGTCATTTGCATTAATATCCATTGTACCTGATTGATCGACACAACAAAGTCAGTAAATAAGAAGGAAATAGAAGAAAAACACAATACTAGCTACACAAATAGTCAACACCATAAAGCTCTCCGGTAACGGCGCCAAAAAGTGATCACAGCGGACTCAACCTAAGGAAGAGTGGGCACTAATACTTTTACCCAATAGCGGTATCAGGGTCAATTTTCCACAGGGAGCTTCAATTTGGAGTTGAGTGTTTGTATGGTCTAGGACTATGTTTTAGCTCCTAATTGATCTTCTAACATTTTTGGTTTTCTTTTGATTATCAACTCAATATATCAACTACAAATTTAAAGCTAAGTTATGCTAAGAATATTAATTCTAAGTTATATGCAATATAGAGAAAGGCACTAGGGTCGTGGCATGTACCTAGGTGGTCAACTAACGGGTAGAGATTCCTAATGCAAGAATGATGAATATGGGACTTATGCTATAACCATTGCACTTTTTCACTCACTCTCATACCTCTCGGTAGAGAGAGTGATTTTGCCCAATTGACTCTCTCGAGACCAATTGGGTAGGCCAATTTGCCCAAGCAACTTATGGTTCAAATTGGGTAATTACTCTCTCGAGGTTTAACCCGTTAATTGGGACTACCATTCTCATGGGTCCATCCCAATTCCTTGTTAGAATTAATCTTGGGGTCATAGACTCTCTTTCTCAAGAGGAGTCAAGACTCACTAAGCTAGACTTAGTGTTTGCAACCACCAAATCTTAATGAAAACATAAGATTAATCCAAATAACAAATACCCAACATCATTCATGCACTAAACAATCACACCCATTAATTACCCACACTAGGGTTGAGCCACAACCCTAGATAATGGGTTTATCTAGCTATAATAGAAACAGAAAGTGAAGAAATAGAAGATGAAACAACCATATTAATTAAATGCTAATGTTAAACTATAATAATCTATGATGAAAACTAAGTTAAAAATGCCCAAGATAGGCCAAAATATGAGTCTCACGAGCTCAGCTGCTATCCGCCCAAAAACAGAACTAAAAAAACTGCTCCTAAAAAGTAAAATGTTCTATTTATACTACACAGGAAAAACCGAACAAAAATACCCCTGAGGGTCTGGCGCGGACCGCGCACAAATGACGCGCGGTCGCGGAGGGTTTTGGGTCTTCATATCTTGCTTCTAGCACTGGGGACACGGACCGCACAAAAGTGATGCGCGGCCGTGTGAACTTCATCCACGCTGACCACACTGATTAGGTGTGCATCCGCGTGGGCTTTTGCCTTGAATGATTGAGTCTCTGACACTCTTAGGCGCGGACCGCATGAAAAGGGGCACGGACCGCACGGAAAGGGGCGCGGACCGCGTGAAAAGGAGCGCGGACCGCGCAGCTTGACTTAAAAATGGCATGGCCTCTGAACTTTCCTGTGCGGCCGCATGGCAAAACAGTGCGAACCGCACAGGTCATTTTGTTTCCCCCTTTTGTTGTCTTTTGACACTTGGCACATTTTACTCCTTTTTGAGCCGATCTTTAGTATTTGTCATCTTGTTTCTCAAACCTGCAATCAAGCGCAACTTGTAAGCATTTTGGGACTAATTTATGGCAGTTAATGCACAAAGCTTAGGTAAGAATGGGTATAAAACATGTAGAAATCACAGTTATCAGACTACACTTTAAGAGAGTGTATTTGAGGATTTGAGTATCGATTTGGACTAGGTCTTGAAATCTAATCAGATATATATGGACTCGGCATGTTATAAAACAACAAATTTTGGTATTGGTTCTAAATTTCGTGCATACGACCCAGGTTGACTTTTTGAAAATTCATCAAAGATAGAAGCTTTATGTATTAGGATTGATTTCTATGGCATTGGCTGGATAATGTTTGGCTAGATTTGAGCCGGTTAGAGGTGATTTCTCAAGGAAATGCAATTTTGGAGTTTTAGACTAGACCAGATAAGGTAAGTGTCTTGCTTAACTTTGGTTGAGGGAATTTTTCTAATAATTAATATTGTTTGCTACATGTCGGGATTATGTATATATGAGGTGACAAGCGTATATACATGTGTCATGGACATTATTGCTCAGGGTAGATTCTAGATTACCTTATGCCTTGTTTGATTGTGTGTTCTACTTGATTCTATGTTTTACTCAATTGATTGACTACGCGAGCACAATAAACCATGTTAGAGTTAATGTTGAGGTTAATGGTTCCTTATTTTGAGCATGATGAACTATTCTTGAGATTGTTTCTATACTTGCTTTAGATGTAGTCACACGTATGTTACGAACAAACATCTGTACTTGTTACTCTTGTATTATGATTTTAATTGATGTATGACTACTCGAGATTCCATACCTATGTTAAAGACTATGATTCGATTTTGATGCTTGTTTGGTCATGATGATTATTTGGATGACGTATTATATGTTGGGTCTGTGGTCATATGTACTAATAACTTATATGAGTCCACCAAACTATGGAGTACTTGGTCCTCTATGAGACTGATATGTAGAATGCAGTAAAGACTGAATGTAAAGAAGGCAAGAGATTTTCTACGTGGAATAATCTCACACAAGGGGATAAAAAAACCACGACCTACTTGTAGGCTTTTAACTCAACTAACTTGTAATCTACCTATTACGAGCCACTTTGCAAACACCATATTGCAACGACTTCAAACTAACTTGTGATGCAACTACCACAAGCCACTCTCTAACTCTCCTAGTTACAGAGGATTTAACTTATGACTATTCCTAGTCACAACATAAACTCTAAAGTTTATGAATTTGGTTTATTCCTAAAACAGCGCTTCTAAAAAAGCAAACTAGGAATTACAATGTAGAGCAATTAACAAGATTACAACTCAACTATGGATATACATAAGACTCGTTTAGAAATTGATCCTTAATGGAGTTATCTTCTTGTTCTTGACACACCAGTGACTTCAATGCCGGATGAATGCTTCTTCTTCTTGAGAGAATATCACTGAATACACAAGTAATGGTGTGCCTTGCACCAGGTTGTTTTATCACAAAAGATATCACAATGGATAGTGATGTCAACTCTTGGTGTACTTCTTCCCAATGAGAAGTGACTGCTGCACTGTCTGCACAACCACTTCTGGGTAGTTGTGTTCCAGCTAGATAGTGGACTTTGTACTTCTGTCAGGACACACTAACGGACCAGGTCCTGGTTGTGTTCCTCTTCTGTAGTAGTTGTCAGATGGTCACTTTTTTCTGCTACGTTCCACCTGTGCACTTGATCTGTACTTCTGTCAGAGAACTTCAAAGGAGCAGGTCCCTATTGTGTTTCTCTTTATATTGAATGCGTACAGTCACTGACTTGTGCTTTTGTCAGAGAACCCTAAAGGACCAACGCATCGGGTCCATGTTGTGTTCCTCCCTGTGGTCATTGATCCATTTGCTGATTTTCAGGCTTCGAACAGTTCACATAAGATGTGTATCCTGTGGGACAAGGCTCTCTATCTGGTTCTTCATAGCAAATTTGTTAGATTATCAAAACATAAGAAGCATAAGTTTATGACATTGAAAACCCATCAATTTCCCCCTTTTGATGATGACAAACTTAGGCATGGAAAGCATTTGTTTGGGTCAGAATTAACCAGATGAGATACCAGCTCCCCCTTAATCTTAGATCTCCCTCCTTGTCATTTTTATTTCCCCCTCAACACAATCCCTTCTTTTCCCCCTTTTGGTATTATTAAAAAGAACAAGTGTGTCGAATAGCACAAACAGGTAATAAGCATAAAGATGTCTAACACAGCTAGTTCATGCCACATATGTGCACACAACATGACATAAAAGAGAGGCCAGAGGAGCACAGTTTTGTACAGGCAACGAGAAGGGAGCTGTTTTATTAATGTTTACAGTGGACTAAGCAATACAGGAGCAGTAATAGTTAAGTTCAACATTCCATCACAAAAACAAGTAAACATAAGTAAAACAGCAGCCACAAGAAGTTGAAGCAAAAATAGCTTGACACTAGGGAGGATCCTAGGGACCACTAAAGGAAGGAGGCTTGGAGGAAGAAACAACAATGGTTTTGAGAACCAGATCCAGTCTAGCATTTGCAGCCAGTTGTTCTTCAAGTAGTTGAGCCCAAAGTCTCTCGTTTTCTTTTCTCAGTCGGGCAACCTCCTCATGTGCAGAATCAGGTCCCTTAGCTGCTTGGCTAAGCTGAGTTTCTAGTATGGCATTTTGAGCCCTCAGCCTTCTTATTTCCTCAGAGGCTACATTTTGAGCGTTTATCAGCTGAGAAATGGTCGAGATGCTTCCACCAACTTTTTCTATACATTCACATTCTTCTAGAGTGATCTTAGAAGGTCTTCTTGCGTGTGCCCACTCTGGGATTCCCAAGGGAACCTTATAGAACCTGAACACTTGAGTGAGGAGAAAGCCATAAGGTAACCCATGATTGCCACCCTTAAAATTTGCCACCTTCTGCATATGATCTATCATGATTGCAGGCAAATTGATTGGTACAAACTCATCAAGTGCTTTCATCATGACCAAATCTGATTTTGTAGCAATGGAATGTCTCTCAGAGCGGGGTAAGAGTACTTTATTAACCAGTTCAAAGAGAAGCTGGTACTCAGGAAGCAATACCTTCTTATGGACATGTTCCCCCTGTTAAATAGCTTGCTCTTTCATGATGGCTCTCCGAAAATTTATTCCACAAACATCTTTAACTGAGGACACACCTTCACACAGAATTCTGAGAATTTTTCCCAATGTTGAGGCGTCGAGTACGATATTCACTCCATTTATAAGCACACAAATGTGATCCCCCTCGACAGTGAAGAGAGATGAGTAGAAGATTTGCACTACATCTTCATACACCAGAGGCATGCTCCCTTCAAATAGGTGTTCCCATTGTTGAAATTCCACAATCTCCAGAATTTGTCTCATACCTACCATCTCCGAAATTGTTGGATCAAATGTTCGGCCCCACAACACTTTTTGATTTCTTAATCTCTGCTACCACTGAACACCATCACAGGTCAAGGACCTTGTTGAACCAGGTTCCTTAATGGTTTCCCCTTTTTGTTTGCTAGTTCCTTCTCCAGACTTTCCTTTCCAGCTTGTTGCCCCTAGCGTATTGTCCTCACGCACAGCTAGCTCAGTTTTACTCCGTTTAGACTTGTTGTTGTACTTCATGGATGACCCTTTCTATTCCTCAACAGTTTCCTTACTCGTCATTGACTGTTTCACTAAGGAACCAGGTTCCCTAGAGGCATTTTTGTCTATCTGATTTACTAACACACTCTTGATGAAATCTTTGGGATTCATTTTCCTATTTTTCCTTGTCTTGACACTCCTCTTACTTTTCTACAATAAAGATTCAGAATTCTCTTACTGTAGTGACCTGGTGATGGGTGATTTGGAGGAAGAATCCAAGAGCTTGGAATGAACAGGAGGTGCAGGAGTGAGTTTGCATGGAAGTGAATCAGGTTTATTAGAAGGCTTTTCTGAGAATATCTCATGAGCCAAGGACTCGAGGAGTGTTGTGGTTCTTACATCTCCTAGGAATGTAATGCCTTCCCCCCTGATACTCAGAAGAGAGATAATCGCCTTCATTCATCAGACTCTTAGCAAATATAGCCATAATGTTATGAGTTGCTTCTTTTTTAGGTGACTCCTTAAGAGTCACTGAGTCCAACATGGAGGTGTTTAGGTACTGGTCAGGATCATCCTCAAGGGCTTCTGATATTCGAGGAGTAAGACCTCCTATGTGGTCTTTGATGAGATCGTAGGATTGACTAGACATAGGATTCTCAAAATAGCGGTAAACAGGGTTTATTAGAAATGGAAACACTGTAGGGGTGGAGGAGGAACCGGAAGTTTGTAAGGTGGTAGAAGGCGTGAAACAATAATGTTCTGGGAATGATTTCAATGATGATGAAGAAGTAGGAGCAGTGTTAATGGCGGGGGAATGAGAAGATTGTTTAATCACCATTAGATGAGTACTTAGTAGACGAGTAGAGAGAGAAAGAGATAGATGGGAAGAGGATCCTAGCTATACACGGAAGATGAAGGTTCATGACTTGCCGTGAGAGAGAAAGAAAGTTTTATTGGAAGAATAACTAATGATGAGTGGAGAGCGAAACAGGTTTTGAATTGTTCTGAAAACGGCGGTAGGTTTGTGGGGAAGTGTTACCGTGCAGAGGGGATGAAATGATTTGACGGACAAGACATGAGACACAGACGTTAAAAAGTCGGATGATGTGGCAACTGAATTACAAATATTTATATAATATTTTTTGTTTAGGAAGGGCATGCAAAATTTAAGCACATTACTACTAACCTGAAATACATGAAACCGATGCCAGAGCAATATTTTGAACAAGGTTTTAGCAGCTCCCCTCTTGCAGTTCATAACTGTACCTTTAGTTTCTATGATCGTCATGCGTATTTACCTACAACGGTATTGATGTGAGTTGGTCTTGGTCAGAAAACACTTTAGCTACCTTTACTTGACGGTGTCTTACACAGTCAACAGATGGAGGATCAGGTTCTTTATTAGATTTTTGTGACCCCGTCTTCACCTTGATTTATCTGAAATATTCACTACTTGAGGCTTTGATGTAGATATCTGGAGCTTGGTCTTCTGTTCTGCAATGCTTTCCACCGATCAATCCCTTCTTTATATTGACTCTTAGAAGAGGATCTCACCCTTCAATGTGTTTGCAATTTCTCTCCAATTGTTGATGAGTTCATTTCGTTTTGCTTCCTTGTCTCCCAGAAGATGAGGCATGAATCATGTTAGGTGCAATTTGGTCTTCCAATTTGAGACAGAAGTTGGTTGAAGAGAGAGATATGGAGATTAATTTGATTTCCCCACACTTTGTGTTCTGCTATTTGTGTAGTGCCATGAGTTGCATATTTACTTCTTCCTTCAGCTTCAGTGGTAGCAAGTGATGTACCAGGTCTTTGTGAGACATGGAGGATGATGTTGCGTTGTCTTTCGCCAGTCTCCTTCATCTTGCTTAATTTATCATCCTCTTGATTTGAAGCCTAAGATATTTCCCAGAGGCAGGATTGGTTCATCATATTAATCCTCACGGTTTCTTTCTTGGCAAGGGAGAGTATTTTGTTGAATACCTCATGAGCATATCCTGCCATTTTGTGCTTCCTTTGTTAGAGACCCTATGGCCTTGTTTTGTGGATTGTACCCCAGAAGGATTCCTTAGCTCGTCCTTTTGAATTGATCTTCCTAAGCTAACCCTTCCTGTTGTCAAGAACAAGGCAATTTCTTCCAATTTGGCAGCTTCTGGTGAGTTTTGATTTAGGAGGGACCTGGTCCAACACCTGTTCTCAAAGTAGAGAGCAGTATTCATTTCTTTTTCCCGGAGTTTCTTGGTGATTCCATAGGCGATGAGCACAGTCCATGCAGTAATTTCCAAATCTGTTCTTTCTTTTAGCTGCGCCATTTTGGTTATGCAATCCTTGGAGTTTGAGAAATTGTGCGAGATCCCTTCTTCTCCTCCTCCATCATTTTTGTGAACTCATGTCCAGGTGACGCTTGAGTTTGGTAGACCACGGACCAGGTCCGGCTGAGTTAGTTTCTTCGGAGGTGAGAAATTTGCATATACTACTCCTTCATCCCATGGTTGTGACTTCACTCATCTCATTCTCCACTTGATGATTAGCAGGAGTGACTGTTCTTGTTTTCTTTGTTCATTGATACTACTTGGCTAGTTATCAGATTGATGACAGCACTTTTTAGGTCATTCACATAGTGCTCGTTCCCACTCAAGTGCAAAAAGGAACCTTTTTGCCTTTTCATTCACTGAGAATGTCCTTTTACTTTCTTCTCAAGGATACATCCCCTTCCTACAGGGCTTTTAGTGAGAAGAAATTCATGATGTTCTTCAGCTGCGTGTTTTGAGCATCTTCTCTCCGTAGTCCATCGCAGTCCGCTCCCTCTCACTATTCCCTTCTTATGCACATCAAGGGTTAGATTTAGGAACCCAAACTAGTTTGGGTCCCTTGTTACCATAAAAAGGATGAATGAGGGATTTCCTGGTCCACGCAGGCAGCATCCTCTTTTTGCGAGTGGTACCCGGTCCTTTGCTAGCAGTCACTTTATCAGCAAACGCTTTGTTCTTCTGAGCATACTGAACCCTGGCCTGGAAATTTTCTTTAAAATGCCCATTGTTTCCGCAGTGGGTACATAGCCAGTTATCAGGTACAGTGACATACTTGCTATGTGGGTTGTAGAGAGTTTTCTCCCTTTGGAACTCGATGCCCTGCTTGTTCCCACTATTGTTGAGATACATGGTAGTGACAGCATCTGAGGACCAGGTCCACTTTAGGGATTTCTCAAGATCATTTCTTACTTTCTCCAACTCAGTTTGGAGTTGCTAATTCCTCTCGAGTTCACTGCAGAGACTGGTTTTTACAACAGTTAACTCCTTTTCGAGCAAGATGTGCGACTCACTAGCTACTTCCTTCCATTTCCCAAGACTTACATTCCTATGTTCTCTATTGAGTCCCTCAATGGTTTCCTCTAGATCAGTGCATATCACTAGAAGGTCATCCCTTTCCTCTTCAGTGGAGGCAATTTTTTCTTCTAAGGTGTGTTTCTCATTGCTAAAACCTTCTATTGTTTCTTTTAGATCAACAACTACTACCATCAGATTGTCTCTCTCATTCTCCACACTAGTTATTTTTTCATTCAGGGCCTCCTTCTCTAGTTCAAGATTAGCTATGGTCTCATTTAAGTCCACTACACAGACCACTAGATCATCTCTAGATTGTTCGGCCTCTCCTAGTTCTACGGTTAGGATCTCCTTATCATTTACAAGACTATAATAAGCATCAATTAGGACATTTGATAAAGACCCTAGTTTCTTAGAGGAATAGGATTTCAGATTTCTCTGAACGTCCCTGAAGTTTACCTCATCGTCTTCATCTTCTTCATGATCATCATCTGACTGAGCCATCAACGCGAACAATGAATCATACTTCGTTGCTTCAGTTTCACTGCAATCATGGAACTATTTTCTGCATCTGATTCCCTTTCGGATTCACTTGAGGAGTCTCCCCAAGCAGCAAGAGCCTGCTTAACGATATTGTCTGCAACACTTTTTCAATTGAATCTTTTCTCTGGAACCAGGTTCCTTTTTCCTGCTTTGTCAGGATTTTGCTTGTACTGCTCCTGTTTCGTGAGTGAACAGTCTTTGATAAAATGCCTTGACTTTCCATATCCGTGACAGATATCATTGTTCCTTATTTTACTTGAACTGCCCCACTTTGGTATGCCACCATTTCTTCGAACCATTTTTCGAAATCTCTTAGTAAGATAGGCCATGTCACTATCTTCATCACTTGAATCACTCCTTTCTGCCTTAAGCACCAGGTTCTTTTCCTTCTTAGGCTCTCTTCTTTCACTGTCTTTCTTTCTTTTCATCTCGTATGTTTTTAGATTACCAATCAACTCATCCATGGTCGGAGTCTGTAGATCTTTAGCTTCTATAATGGCATTTACCTTACTTTCCCAAGACCCAGGTAGAACACTGAGAATTTTCCTTACAAGCTTGTTTCTGGGAATGACATCTCCAAGTGAGTGAAGCTCATTTATGATGGAGGTGAATCTGGTGTGCATATCTTGTATGGACTCATCATCCTTCATCCTGAAGAGCTCGTATTCAGTAGTGAGCATGTTGATCTTGGATTGTTTGACTTGAGTGGTTCCTTCGTGTGCAGTTTGTAATGTTTCCCATGTTTCTTTGGTAGTATCACAAGTTGATACTCTATTGTACTCACCAGGTCGTATGCCACACATCAAGATTTTTTTGGCACGATAGTTCTTTACTATAGCTTTTCTATCAATGACATTGTACTCTCTTATCCCTTTGGGAACCAATGGTCCTGTTTCTTCAAGTTTCTTCATGGGAACATGTGGACCATAACAAATAATGTCCCACAGTTCTGAATCTTCAGCCATTATGAAATCATGCACCCGAGTCTTTCACCAGCCGTAGTATTGACCATTGAATCTAGGAGGTCTATAGGTTGATTGTCCTTCTTTAAAGTTTGGTGGAGCAGCCATTTAGGATCCTTCCTAGGTGTTAGCCTGATAGGATGAACCTGTTCTGATACCAATTGATAACTTATATGAGTCCACCAAACTATGGAGTACCTGGTCCTTTATGAGACTGATACGTAAGATGCAGTAAAGACTGAATGTAAAGAAGGCAAGAGATTTTCTACGTGGAAAAATCCCACACAAGGGGATAAAAAAACATGACCTACTCTTGTATGCTTTTAACTCAACTAACTTGTAATCTACCTATTACAAGCCACTTTGCAAACACCCTATTGCAAAGACTTCAAACTAACTTGTGATGCAACCACCACAAGCCGCTGTATAACTCTCCTAGTTACAGAGGATTTAACTTATGACTATTCCTAGTCACAACATAATCTCTAAAGTTTACGAATTTGGTTTGTTCCTAAAACAGCGCTTCTAAAAAAGCAAACTAGGAATTACAATGTAGAGCAATTAACAAGATTACAATTCAATTATGGATGTACATAAGATTCATTTAGAAACTGACCCTTAGTGGAGTTATCTTCTTGTTCTTGACATACCAGTGACTTCAATGCCGGATAAATGCTTCTTCTTCTTCTTCAGAGAATATCACTGAATGTGCAAGTGATGGTGTGTCTTGCACCAGGTTATTTTATTACAAAAGATATCATAATGGATAGTGATATCAACTTTTGGTGTACTTCTTCCCAGTGAGAAGTGACTGTTGCACTGCACATCCACTTCTGGGCAGTTGCATTCCAGCTGGATAGTGGACTTTGTACTTCTGTCAGGACACACCAACGGACTAGGTCCTTGTTGATTCCTCTTCTATAATAGTTTCCAGATGGTCACTTTCTTCTGCTACATTCCAGTTGTGCACTTGATCTGTACTTCTGTCAGAGAACTTCAAAGGAGCAGGTCCCTGTTGTGTTTCTCTTTATATTGAATGCGTACAGTCACTGACTTGTGCTTTTGTCAGAGAACCCTAAAGGACCAACGCATCGGGTCCCTGTTATGTTCCTCCATGTGGTCATTGATCCATTTGCTGATTTTCAGGCTTCGAATAGTTCACATGAGATGTGTATCCTGTGGGACAATGTTCTCTATCTGGTTCTTCACAACAAGTTTGTTAGATCATCAAAACATAAGAAGCATAAGTTTAAGACATTGAAACCCATCATGTACATATAGGCATACATTCTACCTACGGATCATACCATGTATACATGCATACATCTATGCATAACTATTTCTCTTTCCATGTGCATCATATATGTTTATCATTCATTCATATGCATATATCACTACATATGGTTTGCGGACATGGACTGAGGTGATGACATGAGGTTTCTACCGTGCAGATATTGAGATTTTATTATTGATTGAGCATAAGGTCTTTGTCGTGCAGTGACTGTGATATGATATTGATTATGGCACATGAGTTGTATGTGCAGCACATGAGTTGTCCTTGCGATTGTTATGATTATGGCACATGAGTTGTCTGTGCAGCGGATGAATTATCTATGCAGTTGTTATGATTATGGCATGTGATTTATCCGTACAACACGTGAGTTATATGTGTGGTTTTTATGATTATGGCACGTGAGTTGTCTGTGCAGCACTTGAGTTGCTCATGTGGTTGTTATAATTATTGGCACATGAGTTGTCTGTGCGGTTGTTATAATTATTGGCACATGAGTTGCCTGTGCAGCACATGAATTGTTCGTGCGGCTATGTCACGTGAGTTATCTATGTTGTGTATGGATATGGTGTCATCTCCCTTGGGTCACCCTCTTATGTTTTTCTATTAATGACGTACACGCAGGTTGTGAAAAATCGATGGATTTCTGGTTGATTGTAATGTGGATCCTATACGATGAGTTATTGAACATAAAAGTGGAAGCTTGGCCTTTCGAGTAATCCTTTGTGCATATTCATGTATTTACATGCATATTTCATGCATATCATCTACCTATTTGCATTTTACATATGTACGAGATTTGTTAGTGAGTTGTTGGACATTTGGAGAGTGTTTGGATTGATGTAAAAAGAGATTTATTATCATACATTAAAATGTTAGACTTATAAACATGGTATTTGGACATTGATACAGAATTGGATCATTGTTATGTACAGACTTTACATTCATGTATGAGTATTTGAGCACACATTACTTAGTGCATGTCTCTTTGTGTACGAAGTTGGTGCAAGTTGTATTTGCTTGATATGTTTAATTGGCGAAGCTTGTTTATTACCCTTACCCAATTGTGCACCTTTATTATTAATGTTCGTTATTATGTGGCTGTCTTTTCTGGATACTTCTCTATTGTACATGTTATTGAGCTACATAGGTTATTCGAAGATCCTTTTGACTTAAAAACTTTGTCACTAATTCACCGAGGTTAGTCAGAATACATATTGAGTACATGGGGCATGTTGTACTCATACTACACTTATGCACTACAGATCTTGGAGCTGAGCTACTGTGGATGACGAGGCCTAGCATTGAAGGCATACCAGCATTTCAAATTCAAGCTACCTCTTGTTCATGGTAGTTTAGGACTTAAGATTTTGTTTATGTAAACTTCAAACTGATGTTTGTATTTATCTTCGTACCAACTTGTAAATCTAAATCTTAGTGGCTCATGACTTGTACTACCAGTCATTGGGATAGTTGTATTGATTGCTCGCGTTCTTATTTATTATTTTTGATAATTTCTCATTAGAGTTGCATCTTGTATTTTGGGCTTACCTAGCGGGTTGGGTTAGGTGCCATCACGGCTTGGAGAGATTTTGGGCCGTGACATATGACTTTGTATGTGGTTGTATATATTTATATAAAGAATAATACGGCTACAGCAGAATACAACTTTCATACAAATTTCATGCGGCTATAGTACATCTTTAATAAAACAATTCATACTTAAATATAACTTTATGTAAAAAGAGTATTTATAACTTAAATGCGAATTTCATATAATTATTCATATAGTATGCAACTTATTTACAACTTTTATTCGATATTCATATAAAAAATACAACTACAACATAATAAAACTAAATACAGTTTTCAAGCAAATTTCATGCAACGATAATACTACTTTATATATTCTTCCTCATCGAGTTTAAATCTAAAAATTCATCCAAAATAAATTCTAATCTTTATCAAATACCCTAAAAATTAAGATATAACCTCTAGAGGATATACCCGATTGTTTGCAGTGTCACCCAATCGAAACAAATAATAATTTTAAAAAATCAGAATTTAAAATTAAATTTTCAAAACTTTTTGTGTGTGGGGAGGCAACGGACAAGAATTGATTCCCTGATGACAAGTGATGACGTCAAATTCATTATTGAATTCTTTGAAAAAGAAAAGAAAAAGGAGATGAGAAAAGAGAAGAGAATCATGGAAGATTAAAAAATAAGGTAGAAGAATGAAGAGAGAGTGTGTGACAGAGAGGAAAGGGAGATTATTAAATGTGTGAAATTTATTTACCAAATTAAAATGCTGCAATCAAGGGATACTCAATAATACTAATTTGTATAGAATTAGTAAATTGTATGTTTACTTGTACGTAAGCTAAAACCTCAATTGTAAGGGTAAATAAGTTTCAAAACAAGTATAGCTCAGTAAAAATCTCGAATGAACTTGTCTTGTATGTGCCCAACTTAATAGTCTAGCCCAAAAATATTTGGAGTGCTGATCCAGTAAAATTTTAATGCCTACTATGTCATACAAAAAAAAAATATGGGAGCAGTTTTCATTCTCAGTATTACATAATGAACAAGTCTGATCATCCACAATACCTCATCTAGCTAGCCTATCTTTAGTTTATAACCTCTGCCATATTTTCTCAATATAAATATCCACCTTTGGGATCCAATATTACAGACAAGCCTTCTCTAAGGCACTTTTTGAAAGTCACATCTAATATTTGTGCATATCTTCCTGATAGAGAATCTATGTAGTGCCAAAAATGAACTTTCCCTGTACCTAGCCTCATCTGCATAGTTCGAGCTTTCAATATTTTTTGTACCATCCATGATTCTTGCTTAGCAGTTGTAGCTCAGATAGATCTGCTCTTACTATAGTAGATGTGTACCCAATGAATTTACAATTTGTCTTTTTTCCTACATAGATTTCAAAGTAGCTTAAAAATTACAGCTTTGTTTCATGTTTTGATGTCTAATATGTTTAACCTTGGTACTAATTGTGGAATGCAGAATCTATCCCAAGTAATTAAAGCTTTGTTACTCATCTCTACCCCTCATGTCCATAATAATTTTCTGCATGTGCTTTCAATCTCCATTACAATCTTCTTAGGCAATATGAAAATTTGTGACCAAAATGTCTGTACACAGAAAAAGACACTCCTGATGAGCTGAAGTTTACCAGCATAAGTAAGAAACTTGAAAAAGCCCAGGATGTCACTCTATTTAAAATCTTCTCAACTAATTGTTGACACTGACCAACAGAGAGCCTTTTTGTACACAATAGAATTCCCAAATATCTTATGAGAAAATCACCTCAAGAGAAGCCAAGTATGTATAGTATTTTCAGCTGACCTAATGAGCAAACACCACCAAAGTATACTGAGACTTATCAAGATTAGCAATTAAAACACCACCAAAGTATACTGAGACTTGTCAAGATTAGCAATTAATCTAGATGCTTTATAAAAGCTTTGAAATTTACGAAACAAGAGATGAATTGACACCACATCACCCCTACAATATAGTAAAAGGTCATCTGCGAACCCTATTTGTATGATATTTATATTTTCACACCTAGGGTGGTAGTTAAAATTAGGCTGCATTCTCAAGATCTTCAAGGACCTACTAAAATATAGCACTACTATTATAAAGAGTCCCTTCTTGGTAGGGAAAGGTGCAGTAGGCTTCCCATTTATCAAGGAAATTGAAAGCTCCAGTAATACCTACTCCACAAAATCATATGCTTTCTGAATATTAATCTTTAGCATACATCGAGGAGATACCCCTTTCTTTCCATAACTTTTCACTAGTTCATGACTAAGTTTAAAATTATCCATAATGATTCTATCAAGTATAAAAGTAGATTGGCTTCAAAATACACCATCGCATATTGTATTTTGCTCATTAATATCTTGGAGACTATTTTGTACATAACTGTACAACAAGAGATAGGTCTAAATTACTTGATAGAGGTGGGATTCTGAACTTTAGGGACCAGTGTGACTGCTGTGCAATTGACTGGTTTGTAGATATGTTTAGCACCAAAAACTTTCAGCACTGCATCAGTTAATTTCTCTCCGAATATTGGCTATGACTTGTTGAAAAAAGATTTTATTATAACGTTTTAGTCATCAATTTCTTTAAGTGCCAAATAAACTTTCTGTCTAGTAACTAGGCAATTAAGTGCAGTTGTTGATCTCTGTTTCCTTCATAGTGCTAGGATCTATAGCTGGTAGGAGGCTTGCAGAAGAACCTAGTAATATTTTATAAGAACCTCTAATAATCTAAGTAGCTATACTCTCCTTAGTATGCATGCAGTAGCTCCCCAGTAATAGAAATGAGGTTTCCAATCTGATTTTGTATGTTCCTATGTTTCAAGCTAACAAAGAAAAATTTGTGTTTGAATCCCCTAGCTTCAACTGTTAATTATACCCTTGATTTTTGTTTAGCTATACCTTCCTCAATCATAACTCACTTCTCTAGTTGCAGTTTAAGCTCTTTCTCCATGTCAAATAGACTTCATGATGGTACTCATCCTTTATTTATTCTTGGACTGACTTCTAGCAAATGTTGTCTGATGCTTTGAACCTTCATATCCATTCTAGTGAACTACTTGGTATTCAATATCTTCAGCTCTTGTTTGAACTCATTGATTGCTTCTCCCGAGTTGTTTCTACAATCTGGATAAACTGATGGCGTTCTGCTAGCTTGTTAAAAAACTTAAAAGGCCTCCTACACTTGTCAGGATGACCTTCAAATTTGATGATCACATATACGGGTTTTATTTAAAAAATAGCCAAAGTTTACAAAATTTTCAAAGTTTAATCGCTTTAGAATTAACTTTAAAACTTGCTGAAATGAATTTGACAACCATGAGCATGAAGTTCCGAACTTCAGACATACGGGTCCGTACGTAGTTGGGGATTATCAAGCATAACATCAAACCTAAATGTATGAAGTTAGTATGCAGTTAGATATGAACTTAGGCTTGACAGTCCCGAATTTCATACCCGTATCTCTCAAGTATGGAACTTGGAACCAAAATGAACGTAAGAAGCAACAATTGTGCCAATGTTATCAGTCACTTTTTGTAAACCTTATGCATAGAGATATCCAAAACATAGTGAAATTAAAATACCATAGGGCACCAAGAACCAATCTTTTGAAAACATAAATTGTTATTGTCCCAACACACAGACAAGTGGGTCATACAAACAAGTTTAAACGTCAATAACATATCCATAAGATAAAATAAAAATGTCACAGCATATCCCAAAAGCTAGCAAATATCACATGACCTTGAGGCGGAGGAAGAACAAGAAAAAGATGTAGGAACAACGCTTTTGCCTGAAGTTTCCCTTTTCATGCTAAATTTTAAATTCTTTGAAAAAATTGGCCAAGTTCTAAATAGGATGTCAAAACGGATACCTGGTGAAATTCCTACAAAGTATAGTTGGGATAGTTCCCCACCATTTATGGTGTTCTTTTGACAAGTTCCTTTTATATCAAATTCTCATCAAATCAATTGTATCTTCCGGTGTAATTCCAGCATATGCAAATATAAGTTTCATAGTTGTGAAACAATAGGGCAGCGCAAAACTAAAAGGTTGATGGTTTCTGAATTTGTTCCACAAACAAGAAATAATTTATTAGAAATCACAAACAAGAAATATATTATTAGAAATACCATAACTGACAATGGGTGTCTGGTATCATTAGCAATTTAATTGGATATTTACGACTTAACGTGATCCATTATAAATGTCATTTTAGTTATATATATGACATTTTTACAGGAAATCAATAAAAAAACACGGGAAAAGATATAAAAATAACGCAAAAGGTCTTTGTAGGCGCACTTTCTAAAATTCAAATCGTAAAAAAATATGAAATCATTTCCTCTATGTTTGAATGATTTTACGAGTGGTCACTCAACTTCTATATTATTATATTAAAATAACTAAACTACTTAAAGAGTCACTATATAATTTTGTAACCAAAAAGTCATTCAACTTTGCCTACATATCGTAGAAAATATATCCTTTATTTCCTCCTACTTATTTTACAAGATACTTCAGCAAAGTTGAATTACCTTCTTATTAGAAAAATATGTTAAATGACTTTCTAGGCAAAAAAAGAAGTCAAATAACATTGGTAACGGCTAATATCTCCAACACCATTAACCATAAACCTGGACAGCAAAGAGAAGAGAGAACACACGTCTACAGTAAGAAACAACACCTACAGCCTGATGATCGTTAAGCAAAAAGAAACATTATTGTCTATAACTGTACTGTAATTTTGTCCAGCTGCTATTTGTTTGCTCTTCATTTAGTTGTGCAAAAGGATTTCCCCTGAAAACAATATAGAAAGGCTACAACCATACAACACGTTATACATCATCAAACACTTGAAATGCCACCTGAGGCTATATACTTTGGATGATTAACGACATCTTCATTATATTATGGCTATATAGTTCCAGATTTAGCAGCAAAATACAATATCATGTTTAGTAAGGGACAATGATGGATTCTATAATCTCTTGGAGTGGAGCCAGCTCCTTCTTGTCAATCAGTCCAAATTCCTACAAAATAAACATACCAATTGTTAATATCCATGGTAATTAATCCACATAAAAATGCTAAAAGCACCACAAACAATTTTCATTCATATGTAGGCGTTCGCAGAAAAAACAGCTATTCCCCTCATTACAATCCCATGCATTCCAGTACTAGTAGTCTGGATAAGGTAGTGCTAGAAGCTTTGTTGTAGAATTAGGATAGCAAGACGGAAGAGCTACCGGAAACTAGAAACAATAAGATTTATGATTTAAGTCCTCTGCGAAAGATCTAACCCTGAAAATACCACAGATGCCCTGAAAATTGTGCTCCATAATCTTCCTTCCAGCAGGAAAAATAGATGCAAACGAATAACAGAAGCAAGACTCCAGGAACATTCTACATTTCTGCCACATCTTAGTCTAATGATGAAAACATTTATACTTTATGTTCTTTCAACAATTCTATACTTATCCGCTGAAAGAAAAAACGTAAGTCTGTCAGGAGAAGGCCTACGTCAACCAACTAAAGGGCAAAAATTACTTCCATCTTCCCTTCTTTCTACACACCCGAGAACCACTGCTCTTCCTGAAACAAACCAGGTTTCTTAAAGGGACCAGATTCTATTTAATAATCTTTTATCTCAACCGATCCCTAATTTTATCCATAGAACACACACCTTGTGGATTTGCCTAGCTATTGATGATTTATTTTCTTGAGAATATAAACCTAGATGACTCACCTTACCCACTTCTACATATTCATCATCAGCGTTTTAAACAGCATGTTTAGAATAAATAGGTTAAGAAGATCTAATCCTGCTATATTTGAGAGCCATCGATTATTCAGAGCTTAAAATCATTTCCTCATGACCAGTCGTACCTTGGTCAACAACAAGCAAAGCAAGCAAGCAGATGATGAAAACTAGTGAATGACAGACATCCGGAGGAAGACACAAGTTTTTCCCCTTAGTTGGAATATTCAGATTTTAATCCTTTAATTTTCTGTCAGCTGATGGAGATACATAATCCTTTATGAAAAACATGATACAAATTTTTCAGATGATACTAAAATAATAAGTTTAAGAAGTACAATCTCAAATCTCGGTTGAATCTACATTAGGTTGAAAGGATAAAGTTAGAGAAAATTTAGACAAGGGGGAGGGGAGAGAAAGAAGGAGGTAGTACTCAGATCTGAAGATTAAAAAACAAAAGAAAAGAGAGAGAACACTACCACTTGAAAAGCTAAACAGAGATTACCAGGGAAAATAAAGAAGATAACATGATATCAATTTGGACAGATGCATGAAATGAGCATGTTTTCAGGCATTGGAAGAAAGAAAAAACAGTAGTGTGCACAAGAAAGAGATTCAGAGAACTCACATGGGTGAAGAGTATGAAATGCTTAAAGCATGTATTCAAATGGGCCTCCTCCTTAAGACTCACGATTTTCTGAAAATGGGAGTGATAAATATGTGCATATACACGAAAGAGGCGCTTAAAAATTGTCTTCACGACATCCTTGAAGTTAGATGGAAATGGTGCACCTACAAATTGGGCATAGAGAATTAATGACAAAAGTATTGGTTTAGTCCAAACAAAGATGGAAAGAGAATTGATATCAGTAAGCTAGAATATCTCATCACGCCTGGCCCAGCCATCCACTTCCAATCCCAGACACTGCCACGACACCTCCTCTCCCAACAGAACCAAGTCAAAAGTAAACAATTGAAGCAATGTATTGTCAAAAGCGAAGGGAAATAAGATTTATTTTTTGTTTATTTTTCTTTTGAATGGGGATGTGGAATAAAGGGGCCCCTCCAACATATTTTTTATTCGTCACAACTTCACTCGGCCCCGAGACCAAGAAGTTGACTTTAATACTCCCTCCGTTTCAATTTATGTGAATCCATTTGACTGGGCACGGAGTTTAAGAGAAGAGAGAATACTTTTAAACTTGTGGTGTAAAATAAGGCACATATATTTTGTGTGGCTATAAATCATTGCATAAAGGTAAATTGTTTCCAAATAAGGAAAGGGGGTCATTCTTTTTGGCACGGACTAAAAGGCAATAGGTTCAAATAAATTGAAACAGAGGGAGTATTATACTAGTACTAGCTTTTTTGAGAAGTGAAAATTTTACTAAACAAAAGTAGAACCATACTACTTGAAGTATAATGATGACAGAGTAGAAAAGTAGAATGATAATACAGTAGTTTTTAGTTGGTTTGATGAGGAATTAGATGATAAGTGAAATGAGAATTACTAAATGAGATTACACTCTTGAAATGTGTGGGAGTAACACCGCTATCTTAATATTTTAGATGAGTGTCGAACATTTGATGCCTTCCAAAATAAAAACTGTGTACTTACCGAGCCTCTGAGGAAATATAGATTCGTCATCCAATTGAGTTTCAATCCAGTCCATCAAATACTCAACGTATTTTGGAGCCGAAACTTCAATAGGCTTCTTAATTTGCACACCATCAGCCCATCTGTACTCATACCTAAAATCAATATGTGAAGAAGTCAGGAAGACTATGTGAAGTTTTCTCCTCTTGAAACATAAAAAAATAACACCATAAGAAACTTCTATTGTCTATTGTTTATTTTTCTTCTTCTTGAGCCGAGGGTCCTTCGGAAACAGCCTCTCTATCCCTCCGGGGTAGGGGTAAGGTCTGCGTACACTCTACGCTCCCCAGACCCCACTTGTGGGATTTTACTGGGTTGTTGTTGTTGTCGTTGTAGACTATTAATCAAAGTCGGACTTGATTAAGGAGGAATGAGCATTCACACGGTTAAGATGACCAGCAAAATAAGTAACTTTCTTTGTAAAGATGCAGCGGAAAATGCAATTCACCAATAACTAATGAAAGACAAGCAGAAAAAACATATTATGAAGAAAAAAAAAGGTCTAGACTTCTATTCTTCTTTTTTTTTTAGTAAGTAATAATGGTCTAGACTTCTGGCTGCAGCGTTAAGTTTAAATGGTGAGAGTAAGATAGTGAACTAGAAGGAACAATTGTGTTGATGTACGTCCAAATATTAATCATTTAAGCTTTTTATGACAATAAGCAGCCTTCATACATCCAAACCGTTCATTGTATTCTGCTTCCTCTTTGCGATAAAGAACCGCACTGTTCAACTCAACCAAACCAGATCCAATTATTATTAGGTTTTTCTGGATGAATAGTGCAGTTTCAATACAGAGATCAAAAATTAATTCACTTTACCAAACTGTGAATGAAACAATAATTAGTAACTCACACAGTGTTAGTTCATAATTAATACATATTGGTAACTTCCTCGATTAGTGTGTCTGTTCGGTGAACTTCTTAAAATGCTCATTGTTTAAATGCTTTCTTATAACTTACCAGCTATAGGTACTTATTACCTAATCAAAAAAAATTACCAGCTACAAGTGGCAGCATTTTCAAAGGCAGCGCATGTAGAAAAGCACCAGGATCAGCTGGGGTTCTAAACGCAAAGTGCAACTGAAGTGTGTGCTTTAGCAAATAAATGCACATATGAAGAAAAAAAGTGAAATCAGTCGATCAATTAATCAACTATCCCTAAATCCCAGATTTTTGTTAGAGTTGAATACATAAATTCTCTATATCGACTCACTAAATTCAACTCCATTTCATTCCAATACCAAATAGTCTGTCTTTTAAAGCAAGTTAGAAGATCCCTAGAACTATAAATTCTCTAAATCTCACATTTATCTCTACATGGCCATACAAGTTTCTAACCAAATAGAAAGATTTCTGACAAATACCAAACCTAATATAAGAGTAACAACAACTTACTCTAAAACAGTTGTCATCGCCTAATAGGTCCTTTATTTTAATTGTGTTCTATTCTTAGTAAAATTTACAATGATTCCAATAGATGGTAAGTCTTTTGAGACACCTTTCCTCAATATGATTTTCCATGAACCTTGTCCCTTTTATCACCTTCAATCATTATGTATCAGTGCATATGGAGGTCTACACAGGACATGGCCAAAACATCTCAAGTGATTTTCTCTAATTTTATCGTATATGTATGCTACTTAGACCCTTTTTCAAATGCAATCATTTCTGATCTTTTCTAATCTTGTACAACTGAACATTCATCTTAGCATCCGCAGTTCTATGATATTCATCTTATGGGTTGATTTGACCTTAAGAAGAATAACATTCCCTCCCATATAACATTGTTGGTTGTGTAACCTTCCTTTAGGATGTCTTTCATTTCTAAGGAATGGAGCAAATTGCAATTAGTTGAAGCATGTGAAACGAAACCATGTCAATCAAGCGCAACTTTTTTTAAATTTCAAACACATGCGTACAGCCATTTAAGCATTACAATCATATTTAACTACTATGTATTCAATTATACTTACTAATCACTTGCCATAATGTTTCCTTGAGAATTAATGTATCGTGTTGTGGACCATATTTACTATTTACTGTCACTCTCTTCGAGACAGAGATTATAGGACCATATTTACTATTTACTGTCACTCTCTTCAAGACAGATTATAGGCGCTAAAGCACACTAGGGAAGGGAGGGATAACTTAGTGGAAATGACCCCCCCCCCAACCACAAATCCCCAGTAAACAAAGTGGGAAGGGCCAATATTGGACTGCAGGGTAGGCGGGTTTAAGGTTGAAGTTTACTATATCCAAAAAAGTTAACACTAGTATTAAAATCATGAACTTAATGTGTGTCCTCTGCCCTTTTGTTTGTGGAGATTCTTTTGGGGAACTAAAAGACAGATATCTTCCCACACATAGAGTAGTAAATGATATGAAAAATATTTCAGAACAAACTTTCCACCTAGCCTGATGAATAAGAATCATAATCAGTTAATAACATCATCTCAATATTTATCTTTTGGGAATTAAACCTGAAATGTGCAAAAACGTATCATCTCTTTGTACCATTGACCATTAATTAATGTACATGCTCATCTTTACTCTGACTGTTGGTCAAAGAAGCGCTGTGGCATCCTCTCTCATTTCCGAACAGCTTGCAGCACATATGGAAAGTACTTCAGCAACCATGATTTATTTTGCAAGAACTCTCTGCAGGCCTCTTTCAAGCTGATCAAACTAATCGTGCTTCCGATCAGAGATTCATTCATGTGGTATCGAATACCAGACCACAGATTTCCTTTCATGTAATTTTAGAAGGATATTTTCATTAATTTCCCACAGTTGCCTAAGGAAGATCAATGAAGATTCATAGTAATTATTCTTCTTAACTGGCTCAGTTCTTGTTTATTAGCACCTAGATAAATTAACTCCACATAGAGGATAGCTTTGCAAAACTTTAGAACATTCACCACTTAGTAAGATCTGATAAGAAATGAAATCATTTCATAAGTACAAATATCAATAGAGAAAGCAATGAGGGAATGACTAACAGTAATTTTAACCCTTCTCAAATATTGCTAAGAAAAGCAACCTTTTTAATTATAAAATCAGAGAGCATCTAAATGATTTTTCCTTATTCTTATACATAACTGAACTACATAGCAAATAGTAGTTTGTACAAGTATCATCAAGGGTCATTTACTGAACATACTTAGGGCCTGCAGTCATTGTAGGGCAGTTCTCTGGCGTACAGAACTCAGTCAGGGTGCCATAAAGTAGATTCACCTGGTTGAAGAAATCAACAGCTGGATATTGCAAGATAAAACCTCCATTCAGTTTTGAAATTTAGATTAGCTTATCACAAAAACTGAGCAAAGAAACTTAATTAATGTGTACGTATGTGTGTGTGTACTATAAGAGCAAAGAAAAAATAATATATGCAGTATTTCACTTTCCACCAGCCTTTGTACTTGGTTACGGATATTAAGCCAATCTACAAAAGCTGTTGTTAAATGTGAATTTAACACTTGGTGAAATTTCTTCTCTATGGTAAATTCATGTGGCATTTAGATTGGCCCAGAAAGATAAAGATCAAGGTACTGCATGATTTTGTGCAAACTATAATACAATACTCACACGAGCTTAAAACCTATCCCCATACTACACCTGTACCCTAGAATTAACCATTCAACATGCTAAATACTCCGGCAACACCCTCAATCTTAAACCTAATTCAACAAGGCATGAGTACAAGGGGAAGAATTTGAAGTTTTCTGCTCAAATTGAACTAGACCATGGAGAATATATCTGGATGATTGGAAGTTCTGAAAGTTTTAAGTCATATATAGATTTATCAGAAGAAGAAGAAAGTCATATGTGATCTCTTCCAGGATATATATTGAAAAAGTAAAGAATTATAGAGAACTTTTATAGATAAATGACAAATCTTTGGGACAGTCAGAAGAAAGTGCAGCAGTTAGTTTAACATCCTTTTTCTTTTTGGCTATTTAGTGCGACTGTACTTCCGCAACAGATTAGGCCTGCAGCTAAAGGGCAATAGTGAATACAGCAATCACTTGTGCTGTTTGTTTCCGAGAAACATTAAGACACACAAATAGAGCTAAAATTGGGATGCTAGAAATCGACATGCAAGCAGTGGCGTAGCTAGGATTTGAAGCTTATGACAAACATTAAGACAAATACAAAGTTTGAACCAAAACTACTGGGTTCGGCCGAACCCGTAATCGAAAGCCCTAGTTCCGCCGATCATGCAAGTGCATGAAAGATAGGGAGGTGGAGAGGGAGAAAGAGTACTGTTGACAGCAAGCCATTCATTAATATCTTCGCCTGGGGGGAGCCTTACAGCCTCTCTCAAGTTTCCACTACCTAACGTGGCATCAATATGCTTCCTTAACTGTGCCCCCTGCAATAGCAGAAAAGGAGAACAACATAAGGAAGATGACCTAGTTAATAGGAAAATACTTTTCTTCTACTCCACAGTTCATGGATCACATCAACTGTCTGACCAGAATAGAAATGTCCTGGAAAATGATAAACTAGGAAGAAGACATAGAACAGATAGAAGAAAATTCATCCAGAAAAGCACAAATCTCCAGTAAATTTGTTGATAAGGAACAATTACTGCCTTGAAACTGCATTAAACAAATGAACTTAACATGTTTTCATGATAATATGCAGGCTCCATAGCTTGAATACCAGAAATGATTAATCCAGTTGAAGATACAAGAGAATAATACCAAAAGGCTAGAGCCCGCCTAATAGTGCTCATCAACCCAATTGTGTATCTTTAGATATATCTGTAAATGCTTACAAGTTCAATATCTGCCACAAGGATCTAAACTCATAGCATGCAATACTCTCGACTGTTGAAACTAGCCTGAACAAAACTTATCATATCAAAATTTGAAGCTTAGATGTGCCTTAAGAGCTCCAAACACAATTTTGAAATGTTTATCAGAGTTATGACACTATATAATAATCCTTTTCAAAAAATAATTGATTTCATATCATCCTGATGCTTCTCAAACGAACAGAAAGTGTGCCAATCTATGCCACAAACCTTGCTAAAAAGAAACCGGATCTCATGTGAACCAAAAGCACAGATTTATCATAATATCAAAATTAACCACCTCGCTGGCCACATAGTTAATTAGGATGGCATTGACAAGACAAAATGACTTGCTCACTTAACATTCTAAAGTCCGATATTTTATATATCTCATTCGCAAAGTCGAAAGCTCCCTAAAATCAAATAATATTAACTTTTAAGGCCAAGCTCACCTAGTCACTGCCTCACTCTCCAAACAAGTAGAATAACTCTCACAGTTCTCAAAATCCCAACTATCATGGTCAATCAATCATAAAAGCACATTAGCATGAAGATAGTAACGCTAAGAATCATTGAGAATTGGTCAAACATAGTTAGTCTGCCCTAAAGCTTGAAGGTTGCTCTTTCTTTGACAACCGAAAAGTTTCAGAAATTGGAGGCATTAACATCAACACAGTGATTGAAAGAGTTAACACACAGGAAATAAGTACCCAAAGCACAAAGAAACTACAGGAGAATTCCTTCTCCTGGACTAAGAAATCGAGCAACCTTACTCCCTGAAGGTGCACTTTTTTTGGGCCGGAATGTTCTCTGGTTCCTATATAGAAAGAATAAACAATGTATTAGATGAAGATGCGCATGACTACAGACAACTATCCAGCCAAATGTGAAAGTGAGGTGCACTAAAAGTTAAAGCTCAATGCAACCACCGGCAACACATGAGCAAATTACAGATTAAGCAGGTCAAACTAAAACCAGTAGAATTTCACAGTGTATAAAGCAAATATATATATACTTGAAATAAAAATGCCAAGCTATAGTGTTCTCTTCATTCAGACGAACTCTTGAAGTTTCTTTTTATTTATTTATTTTCCTTTTACCATCTCTGGAATCCTTTGGTTCTTAAACCAATCAGGACAAGCAAGCTATACATCTTTTACAAATGAAACTATGAAAAATATGATCCATCTACATGAATAATTTAGTAATTGGCAAAAATGTGAAAGGTTCCATATATAGGCATTTCAGCTTCATTACAAAATTAAACAATAAAATAAGTTTGATTCATTTATACAGCAATAATCTTTTAAGAAGAGAAAAACACGACAGTAAGTTCCTTCAATTGACATGCCCAGCTTCATTGAAGAATAGGGTAATGGCAACGTCAAATACATGTCATGGAACACTGATAGCTAACCCAAATTTCAATCTCAAAACAGTTAAACAAAATGGTAATTATATATGTGTAGCATCAAAGCCACAATAAAAAGAAGCTCCTAACAAATTCCATACATCTCAGGCGTATACACAGCTAACCCCAAAATGGCCAAAGGAATCAAGCATCCTTAAACCTCATCTAGCGTATCAGCATTCATTCAAAGAAAAAATCTAAACCAATATAACATTAGTAGGTCAAAAATTTTATTAAAGAAAAAACACAAATATAGAAGACGAAAAAAAATCCAGATCAACGGATACCCTATGTAGTAATCAGAGATCACTAAACATAGAAAAATCAGCACCCAATTTCCAGAAAAAGAAAATAACAATTCACAACATTCCCATAGAAACAAAGATTACAATTTTACCTTCCAAGACCAAAAAGACTCATGATTAATTTTAGATATTGGGAAAGAGAAATTCAAAAAGTTTGGATCTTTGAGAAGAAGGAGAACAAAGAGGGGGCAGCGGAGAAGAAGTTTAAAGCTGACCAACAGGAGAGGGGGCTTTTATTTATTCGCGGGCGGGCAGTTTGCCTTTATTTTTCTCTATTTTCTAATGGAGGTAAGAGGAAAAAATGCTGTCTCCCACTGACTTCGCATCTGAGAACTTGACACCTCCTAAACCTTAAAATGCAAAAGCAAAAAGGAAAATTTAAATAAAAATAGTTTGAGGTTAATGGTTTGTTAAAGGTCAGTTTTTCTTTCAACTTTTTTAACCAAATTTAAATGTGTAAAAATGGAGAAGTTTTATTTTGTGTCTCGTACAATTTACACTAGTTGTATGAGACTCTTTTTTGTCTCACAAATTTGTGAACCCCAATCTTACACTTCTGGGTCCACAAATCTGTGAGACAAAAAAGTTGTCTCATACAACTAGTTATGAGACACAAAATAAAATTTTCCGTAAAAAATGTATTTTGATGTAGTAAATGGTAGCCTTTCACATTTGAAATCTTCATAAAAATGGACAATGATAGAAAAAAAATTGTAATAATTGTGAAATATTTTCATACACAAACAAAATTGATACACCTAAAACATAATGATGGATTTTCCTTTCCGTATACTCTTTTAGTTTCTTATCTTGTATAATATATAATTCAACTTGATATATATATATATATATATATATATATATATATATATATATATATATAATTTTCAAATAGAAACCCTAAAATAAAATGCTAATAAAAATAGCTTTGTGAATTTGAAGGATGTTTATCTAAGAACTGAATTACCATTCAGCATTAATTTACAAAAAATGTAAATGACACAATTTGTTATACGATTTCAAGATGTATTCTTGAATTTTTAGAATTTATTGAGAATGTATGTATCTAAAGTGTTCACACGTCGTCAAGTTAACTTCTTTGAATTTCTATAGAAGCATCAAATATTCCATAGCTAATCTAGTAATCTTTAGTGAGTATTTCCTTTGTCATTTTCTTCTCTCTCTTTTCAAACTTTTATTTTCATATTTCTTGATAATTTTGATGTTAAATAACTATTTTGAAGATAAATATATTTACCGACATGTAAACACTTTTTGGTAGTTATAACAACTCTAACCTCAATGATTATAAATATAATAACATAAGCAAAACAATTTTCCATTCATTTGGTCTCAAACTCAAAGTGCAATTACAAAGGTTATCAAGGAAACGAAATGCAAAATTTGTAGAAGTTGGATCTGAAGTATTAATCTAAGCCAGCAAACCAACTCAAGGTTATGAGCTCCGCAATAATGGCAAGGGTTAATAAGCTTTCGGAGAAGAGTAATACTAGTGAGGAGAAGGAGCATGTGGGAGACTAATGAATAAGGAAAACATTACGAGAATAAGAATATACTGTGGCAATTCTATCATTTATTTGCTAACAAAATGGGGCTTTTTGTATTGGTAAATCGGTGTTATCGTGTGGAATAATAAAAAGATGACACGTAGCAAAGCGATTTAGGCCTCATTTGTTTGCACTTAATGAAGGTCTGAATCTTAATCATTCAGATCTCAAACATTAAGTGCGTTTGTTTTAAAGTTTGAATCTTAATTATTCAGATCTTAATCATTAAGTGTGTTTGTTTTTTTTACTTCACAACCACTTAATGGGTATGAATAGAGATCTATAACAGAGACTTAATTTCATTAAGATGTTATCACATATTCATTATTAACTGTCGCCACTGCCTACTATTATCAACTATCACCATGCTACCACCACCATCATACTCGACCACCACCACCACTACCACCATAGACAACCACCACCACCACCACCATCATCCTCAATCATAGTCGCCACCATTATCGACCATCACCATCCATCATCCCCACCACTCTGACCACCATCATTCTCACCCACAGTCAATACCTATCCACCTTAACTACTACAACCAACCACTCCATCACCATTAACGACCACCACTGGCACCGCCCATCATTATAACCTACCACCACCTTCCTCAATCACAAACCACCACCCGCCATTATTAACTATCACCACTCACCACCACCATCCTCAATCATAATCGTCACTACTACCAATCACTACTAGCTACTAGCATGAACCACCATCATCAACCAAAACTACCACCAACCACCGCCTCTAGTAGGCATTCACCGTTAGCCATCACCACCAACAACTATCATATTTTAAAAAATTATATATTTTATTGATACAATATTAGATTAGTTAGTATTTTATTTGAATTTTATGTTTATTATTTTTCAAATAAAGATAAATTTTATGCATTCAGATGTTAAAAATCAAGCAGTCCTAATTTTTAGTATTTAGATCTTAATACACATCTTAATATATTCAGATGTGTATTCAGATTCGAATATCTTGATCTTAATACACATCTTAATATTCAGATGTGTATTCAGATTCAGACGTCTTAATCTTAAAAAAAAACAAATGAGGCCCGTAAGCATGGAGGCCAAAACCAAGAGAATAGTACAATTGTGGCCAACGTCATTCATCTGGATCTATAACAAAAGCAACCGGTAAAACGTATACTCGAAATAAATTAAACACCACTAGTATCCGTACCCGCGCGTTGTGCGAAAAATATAGAATATAATTTTCATAAGAAAACATTACTTGAAAAATATGGTAAAAATAAAGAAGCATTTAAATACTATTAGTTGTTACATATAAATGCATTGGATATTCATATATTGAAGTCATGAAAAAACACAATATCCATTATAAAGAAGCTATTAAGGAAGATAATAAAACTTCTGATTATCGGCCACCTTCAGATTCTAAGACATATATATTAATTTTGTAAGAAAAGTAATAGATTTTACACAATATTTGGTATACATTGACAAAGTTCCTTTTAAATGCAAAGAACAAAATACTCTTTTGACCTGGTATCAAAGCATCAAGAATTGAGGGAATAGATCTTTGATTGTTAGTTATTAAAAGCACAATAAGATATATGTTAATACAATATATCACATGTTTTGAGAGCTGTGACTGCAAAGCTTGCAATTATTTTAATGCTTCATCATCATCATCGCTCAAGGAATTGAAAAATAATATTGAGGGAATGTTTTACAATATGATAAAAAATCACATGAGATAAGCTTCACGATTATTAACTTAATACCACTTGCCACAACATGAGGTCCTTAACCTTTTAGAGTTTTTGGCAAAATTGATTGTAACTACACAATGCACATTTTAGAATGACAATCTGAAATGGCAGATTGTGGCCACCTAAAATTCTCTTACATTTGAAAAGAAGTCACCTCGTTCCAAGAGTTGAAGAGAATAAACCTTGAATAGACAAAAAAATTCGAATTTTTCTTTGTACCTCTGTGTGTCCGTGGAATCCCTACGGTATCATCTCCTAATGAACCTGGATGTTGGAGAAGGATTCATCATGAATGTAAACTACACTAATTGCTATGGTTCGTTCCATATCAATGAAATAACGATGTATATAAATGGCTGGAGAAACTTCTTAGAACTTTGAGGCTATGTGAAACAAAAAGAATTCATACCAGACTTAGCAAGTTAAGTCAGAGTATCGTGCAATAAGCCTCGTGACATAAAATTGCATAAATAAAATCTGAAATTACTATTTTTTTTCTTCCAAAAATCACTCCACAAACAAAGTCTCCTACTAACTATCCAAACTACAACTAATGAATAAAGGACAAAATTGTCTAGTTCCAGAACTCATATATGATTTTCGTAGCATATTGCCTACTGACTGCAATAAGTAGTAATTTTTCTAGAATATAGTGATACATCAGATATTACAAAGCCAAGAAAATTCGGTTGCCAAAATCATGTCTTTAACAATAACCTTAAAATTGAAAAATCATGTTAATTATCTTTGTAACGAAAGAATTCAGAATATTATTAACATGAAAGAGCAAAACAGGTAATATATATAATCGTTTCAATAGTACATCTTCATGTATTTGAAAATAAGAAAAATTTATGAAATAAAACGGTAGAGAAGAGGATTTACTTAATAACTACATGAAAGTTGAATATGTTACCTTTTCGTCTTGCAAAATTAATTCTATGAAATATGGTATATCAGGCTTGAAACGATCCGGAATTTTTCACATTCGAACAACTCTCACTTTCAGACTCCATTGCATCGAGTTGCTTAAAATTTGGGTGGTTTCATGAAGTGTTGTAGCCATATTTGCAAAGTTCTATATAAAAAGGGATGAAAAAAAAATAAAAGGAGGAAGACACGTTTGGGGCATTAGGAGACAGTTTATGGAGTTAGGTTTTGATGCTTACACTTGGGAAGACCATCGTAGAGTAGTTTTTTTCCTTTTTCCTATTTCTAATAAATTAAATAAAAAACTAATGAAAAACTGTGGGAGTCCATTTTTTTGAATAGAAGGTCGTGGAGTACTTTTTTCTTTTGTTTATTACTATTTCAATGTAAAAACAATTGTCGAATTTTTAGGTTTAAAATAAATTAAACAAAAAACTTATGAAAAAACTTGGGTCCATTTTTTAGAATTGGAGTAATCTTATTTTTACTTTTCAGTTTTAAAAAATATGTGCTCATAAACGTGGGACTCCATGATTGAATAACTGAATTGGTTAGTTCTTTAAAATTTTGTAAGTTTTTTTTTCTATTTTAAATTTTTTTTGAAATTTTTTTGAATCTCCAAATTTATTGTAGTTTTGTCTTAAAACATGACACATGTCAATATTTCGTAAAGACACTTGGCATAATATCATGGATTTGCTTTTCTTTTTATATATAAATAGATATAGATATTCTTATCTGCTCGTTTTTTTTTTGTAATATAAGAGAAGATATATATTTTATTAATCTTGAAGTTTTTTTTATCTTAAATTTTATTTGTTGTTGTCAATAATATTATTTGATTTTAATGAATAAAATCTCTATTAAATTAAAAGGACTTATATAATCATCGAATAATTATAAAAACTCCAACTTGAAACTACTCTTCAATTTGAGTGATCATTTTTTTAATTTTTGTTTTTTAAAATAATATATTTTATTTTATTATTTTACAGATATTTAAATTTAAAAATAATAACCAATAACTAATTTTTAACTACTTATGACATGTGGCTTTTTTCTAGGTTGCCATTTGGTTTAAGGAGATGGTTTTTTCCTCTCCTTTTATATAATAATAATAATATCAATATTATTAATATTAATATTAATAATATTAATATTAATATTAATATCTCGTCCCCCACTAATCTCGTCCGTTGTACCCGGAGCCTTCTTGAGATCGTGTCCTGCGTATGTTACGATGTTGAAGTTACCACTAGGGAGGATCTCGTCCCCCACTAATCACATACACAGCGTATAGGCTAGAAAATCGGAAGGGCCATATCCCATCTAGGTTATAAATATCCTATTTTACTCACTGTAAAACACACCTGGCTCACGTTTGGACATAAAATTTGGAAGCTTTTTTTCAGATTTTGTTTTCAAATTTCAGATTTTTTATAGATTTAACTATTTTTGGCAAATTTTAAATACTTTTTGGCATATTTTGAAAATAAAATCTTCAAATCCCAGAAAACAGCTCTAGAGTAGTTTTTGAAGATTTTGAAGTTTTTTACTCACAAAACTTTAAATTCTTTTTAAGTAAACTGCATGTCCCAACACAATTTCAAATTTCAAAAATTATTTTTTATCTCATTTTCAAAAACTCCTTTTTTCATATTTCAACCGAATCTATGTCCAAACGCTAGTTTGATGCTCACAAAATATTAGACTATTCAATATGTACTGACATAGCTTTCTGTGGACCTATATATCTTTGTCATTGTATCTTACAAGAGTTGTAACTCATCCTAATAAAGCCACATCTGAGGCCAACACTCAATAAGAATTCCTTTATCTCAATGGTAATTCCGTTTTATTTATCATTATTGTTCATCATCTTATGATATGCACTTTGGATTAATTTGTTTGCTAGTGCCCTAAAAAGAGAAATTCAATTTTTATATTTTTAATTAAACAGTTTGGCGCCTATCGTAGGGACCTAGCAATTGAATGTTTGATCCAAAGTTATAACACTTCTTTTCAATTTTCCTGTTATTCTCACTTGTTGGTTACTCATGCAAGGAAAACACCATGTTGGAGTCAATAACTAGCTCGTGAACCCGATGACCCAACTAATAGAACAAACTAGAGGATCACGAACCCCAAATGATCAATCTCCCGAAATAGAGCCATCCTGTGCAAAGGAGAATTCCCTGGTAAGTTCCACTAGCAAGGGTGATAAACGATGCGGGTTAGAGGCGATGATAAAAAAAAATTATAATGTAGTTGAACGCTCAAGTCGGAGAGGCATAAAATGTTCTGACGAGTGGCGCTACAACAACAACGCCAAACCCACCTCTAAAGGTTCATGTCGACATAGAAACCCCTAATTCTAAACTATGAAATACGGGAACGGGGGAACTTCTAAATGACACTGAAGCCAAGGGAACATGTACGATCGAAAATTGTGAATCATAAAATTTGAGCGAGAACATAGAACGATGTGTATCACAGGTATAGCACTAAACTTCAGATAAAAGAAAATATCTTAACACTCCTCGGATTCGAAAAGAAAGATACAAGGGGATATAACCATCAACCAAAAACGGAGTGTAGGCAGGAAGATACCAGATACCAAGACCCTAGGGTCAGATATGAACCTTATTTCGGGCCCTCGCATCAAGAAAATAGCCAGAAACAAAAGCCAATTCAGGACGATAAAAATTATGGACGAAAGGAATAACGCAATTTCACATCGAGCGGGAAAAGAATCGAAAGCATTAAAAGTCAACGATTACCACCTCAGGCCAAAGATTGCTGATTACAACTTCAACGTTAATACATCTAAGCTAGTGGTGGTGATCAAAGTTATGGGAGCAAATATAAGGTGGCTAAAATAAATAAGAACAGATACAAGTGAGCGAAGCCAGGAATTTTGTTACGAGTTCCACAACGATCATCGAGAAAGGGAAGCAATCCTACATGAAGAACAAAAGCAAGTAGGAGAAGCCTCGGGTTCCGATACCAAATGAATAGTCAACGCGATATTTAGAGGAGAAGAAGTAAACGAGGTGACTTTCACGGCAGCAAAGAAGTTCGCAAAAGTATTTAATTTGCATGAAAATCGTACTTAGCAGACATTATCTAGAGAAAGTATAGCTTTTAATGACGAAGATGTGGACGGCCTGACCATACCTTACAATGATGCCCTGGTAATAACTCTATGCATTTTAGACATTAATGTTGGATAAGTTTTGGTTGATAGAGGCAGTTCGGCGAATATCATCCAATTACGGGTGATCGAGAAAATGCATCTCACTGGCCAAACCGTTCCAAAAGCACGATTTTTTGAATTCAACAACTCCAGCAAGATAACCAAAGGTGAAGTAACATTAACAACTTTTGAAGAAGGGATGACCAAAGAACCATTGTTCCAAGTAGTAGCCGGTGACACGACCTACAATTCCATCCTGGGGAGGCTTTAGATTCACGAGATGGATGCAGTTTCATCAACACTGCACCAAGTGATCAAGTTTCCATCCAAGTTGAAATTCAAAAAATAGGTGACAGCAAAGAACAACTTGAGAGATCAACTCAATAGCAACTGTGAGCAGTCTATCCAAATACAAGTTAGCTAAATAGCAACTAATGCAGCCAAAGCTTTGGAGCAATAAAGCTCTATCAACGGAATCTGGTCCTTGTGATCCCAAAAAGGCACCATAACACTCATGGATACAATCGTTAAACCGGAAGAATATGATGCCTCAAAGTCAAATGCTGAGGAATTAGAGGAAGTCATCATTTGTATTAACTTCACGGAAAGAAAGGTTTTTGTGGGTTCATGACTCACTCCCAGGTTAAAATATAATTTAATTATATTTTTACGTTCTAATGAGGACTATTTAGCTTGGTCACATGTAGATATAACAAGGATTCCCACAGAAGTGATGACTCACAAGCTAAACATAGACCTGAATTGTTGCCCGTCAAAATAAAAGAAACAGAAGCAGGGGTCATATCGGAACAAAGTTATCAATAATGAAATCTCAAAACTGTTGAAAATCGAATCTATAAGAAAACTCAAATATCCAGAATGGCTGGCCCATGTTGTGGTCGACCCAAGAGAAATAACAAATGGAGGGTATGTATAAACTAAACCAACCTAAATAAATCTTTGTCGAAAGACTCTTTCCTGCTACCCCATATTGTATACGGTGAAATCAGGGGAACCAATTTCTCGCTAATAGGGCATCTCGGGAGATCACCTCGGAGTCTCGAGACCACGGACCGAGTACCCCCCTCGAGATCTATCGACACCCGGCCTGGGGATAATGTTGGCCGAGACCCCAACGGGCATGGGGAGTTTCCAAAGAATGCAGCCGGGACCGGTTAAGTCTATCAGGTTAGTCTAAAGTTGGTCTGCGCCTGCATCATGAAGCTAGTCAGCTGTCCCATCCCATTTTCTTTATCATTAATGCATTTTGTACTATGTTGGGATTCCTCTCCTATATAAAGGGATCCTTGCCATTTTGTAAAGGACTACTGTTGTTGCTCCAACTATTCTACACGAGATAAATAATAACTCTCTCTTTCTTTTCTTTCTAACTTACTCTCTCGGTATTATTGCTCATATTTATTGCATGCATACTTGTTCTTTATTTGTTGCTTGTCATTGGCCATAAAGAGCCTCCCTCAATTATATCCTAACTGTTAGCCCTTTTCCCGATTATCCCCGATAGCTCGAGCCCGAGCCCAAGCATTGAGCTCGAGGCCCCTCATCGGTCAGTCTGAGGCCCGAATAGCTAACCCCTCGATTTGGTTATAACTCTATTTTAGTTCGCATTTCATCTTTAAACTTTACATACCCAGCATCAACTACTCAACAACTAGCATAAAAATAGATCACGTATTTTTAGAGTCCCATCAATAAATTTAATTGTTATTACCATTTTCACGGTAAACAGTTTGGCGCCCACCATGAGGCTAAAAATAATAGTGATTATTTTCTTGCTGGTTTCGTCCTATAACACAAGTTATCTTTCACATTTTTTCTTATCCAAGATCTTCGATTTCAGGTCGAAATGTCTAACTCGGTAAACGGAGATGAAAGTAACAATCTTGAGGACCATGGGGAGAATGGCGTGGCTGTTCCAGGCATTGATGTGCCACCATAAAACCCTGGGAACACACTGGAGCCAGTCCCCGTGGACGCGGTCTCACGCGACGCGCAGCGCATTGATATAAGCTCCCACACTCACCAAAGAGACCAACAAGAAGCATGGGAAACCCCAATTAGGGAGGAACGTGAGGTTAGCCTTCATGTTATTTTCGAAATGTTGCGAGCACAATAGCTAGCTATTTCTCAACTGCAAAGTCACCAGAAAACTCCCAACACAGTAGCACCGGGGACAGCTCCCCCAGCCGAATAGGTACCTGAGAGATCGAGCAACAACGGATCGATAGCCGACCCTTCCATCGTAAAAATGCTCGAGGACCTCACCAAAAGGATCGAATCGGGCGAGAAAATGATAGAAGCCAACGATAAGAAGGTCTAGACTTATAACTCCAGGGTCGACCAGATCCTAAGCGCACCCCCGGTGCTAAAACCCATTCCAAAGAAGTTTAGAATGCCAGAACTCCCAAAGTACAACGGGACCTCAGACCCTAATGAACACGTTAATGCCTACACTTGCGCGGTAAAGGGCAACGATATAAAGAACGATGAGATCGAGTCCGTATTGTTGAAAAAGTTTGGGGAAACACTCTCGAAGGGGGCCATGATGTGGTATTATAACTTGGCTCCTAACTCGATAGATTCATTCGCCATGCTAGCAGACTACATTGTAAAGGCACATGCCGGTTCCATCAAAGTAGCGACGAGGAAGTTCGACGTTTTCAAAATTAAGCAAAGGGAGAACGAGATGTTGCGGGGATTCATGTCTCGCTTCAAATGGAACAGATAGAGCTACCGCTAGTCTCCGACGACTGGGCAGTGCAGGCTTTCACTCAAGGTCTGAATGAACGAAGCTCGGTGGCTTCAAAACAGCTAAAATAGAATTTGATCGAGTATCCAACTGTGACCTGGTCAAACATCCACAATCGGTACCAGTTAAAAATTAGGGCCGAGGATGACCAGTTGGGAGCCCCCTCGGGCTCAGTATACCCAAGCAGGCTCATAGCAAAGGAACCAAAACCAAACAAAGAAAGATATCAGCCATACATCGAAGATAGGAAGAACTCTTCGAGGCGCAACCCACCTCGCAATGATCGGAGAATAGATCGAGGACAGGATCCTCGAGGACTTCAACAGAGCCAGATTCGATAGGAACGAGGGCCAATGGGTGCACCCTACTTGTCGGAATACAACTTCAACGTCGATGTATCGAACATCGTGTTCGCCATCAGTAAAATCAGAGATGCCAAGTGGCACGGGCCTATATAATCGGATCCTTCACAAAGGAATCACAACTTAGTGTGCGAGTTTCACAACACACATGGCCATAGGACCGAGGATTGCCACCAACTACGAGAAGAGGTAGACAACTACTTAACAAAGGGCATCTCTAGGAATTCCTTAGCGATCGAGTCAAAAATCAGTTCCGGGAAAGAGAGGCGACCAAGAAGAACGAGGCAAACGAGCCACAACATGTCATCCACATGATCATGGGAGGCGTCGATGCCCCGTAGAAGCCCGTAATGAGAAGGACAAAAATATCCATCACCAGAGAAAAGCGAACCCGGGGATATATTCCCGAGGACGCCCTTACATTCAGTGAAGAGGACACCGAGGCCTTATCTCAACCTCACAATGATGCACTGGTAATCTCTTTCCTTGTAAATTCTTTTCAAATAAAGCGTGTACTCGTGGATCCAGGTAGCTCGGCCAACATTATCAAGTCGAGGGTGATAGAGCAGCTCGGACTGCTTGATCAAATTGTGCCGCCACTCGAGTCCTCAGCGGATTCAACATGGCAAGTGAAACAACGAAAGGAGAAATCATCCTCTCGGTCACCGTGGCCGGCATGACCCAAAACGCCAAATTCTATGTCATCGAAGGAGACATGAGGTATAATGCCTTGCTGTGGATACACTGCATGAGAGCAGTACCATCCACTCTTCACCAAATGATGAAATTCCCACTCAAGGACGGAATTAAAATCGTCTACGGAGAATAACATGCAGCAAGGGAAATATTCGCGATGCACGACGTGGCACCGACACTCGCACCTCCACCCGCAAAAGAGCTAAAAGGTAATCGAGCCACACCCTCTATCAAGACCGATTAAATGAAATAAATGACCGTACTGCATCCTCATCTCGAGTGATTGGAACATATCGATCCTCAAAACTTCGCCGGAGCGTTTCACATTAAGGTACGACCATCTCCCTTTTCATTTTGTATTTCAGACTAACCCTTATGTAGGCGCCCGATCGAAGCGGTCAGAACGCTAACCCAGCTCGAAGACCTTACGGTTTTAAAGCATCTGTTGCACTCTTTTCCTTCGACCGAGTTTTTATCCCCAAAAAGGGGTTTACCGGCAAGGTTTTTAACGAGGAAACATTTGCATGCTACCTAAGGGAAACTCAACAAATGTTCGAGGCTTCTTTTGCAATCAACCTCAAACACTGGGGGCATTCCCCCTCCCCCTCTCCCCCGGAAGCCACCCGCTCGAAAAAACCAAGAAATGCCAAACGGGGTCCCTATAGGAAAGTAATGTACCGGTCCAAACGGTCGAACGAACCATGTCCATATAGTCGAGCCCCTGATGGTGAATACATGTACACTTGTATCAAATAATCAAAGAATATCTTTTGTCAAGACATATCGCGCTCCAAAAGAGGCTCGGCACCTTTGCAAAAACAACTCCTCTGCCGAAAACGTCCCGAACACTCGGGGACAGGCGTCAACAATTCAACATTTAAATGACCTCCGGATTGGGATTCCGAAATCGTAAACCCTCAGATAAGGCCTCGCGGAAATCGCTAAGCATCTCCAATGCCAAAAGTACCTCGAGTACTCGGGGACTGGCGTCGAAATCTCAAAAGAAAAACGCACGGCCTTAGGGTCGAGATCTCCAAAATCGTAAGCCCTCGACAAGGCAATGCAAAGTTTGCAAAAAATGGCTCCCGAGTCAAGAAACTCTCGATGACTCAGGGACTGCCATCAAAGCGCCACCTCCATTGACTCATCAAAACAGGAGGCCATAAGACCCCGAGCGGGCAGACTCGGTCTCGTAAGACCTACATAAGACAGCAACTATATCTGTAAGACCTCAATGGCATAAAAAAACTGTAAGACCTCAACGATACGAAAAAACTGTAAGACCTCAACGGCATGAAAAACCTGTAAGACCTCAACGGCATAAAAAACCTATAAGACTCAACGACATGAAAAAACTGTAAGACCTCAACGATATGAAAAAACTATAAGACCTCAACGACATGAAAAACCTATAAGACCTCAACGGCATGAAAAACCTGTAAAACCTATAAGACCTCAACGGCATGAAAAACCTGTAAGACCTCAACGACATGAAAATTTTGTAAGACCTTACTACGGGTATAAACTTGATCCCGAAGTTTAGGCTATATATCAAATTTGTAAGACCCCTAAAAAGGCATACCCTCAATATAGACACCTAAACTACTACACTCGGGGACCAAAAATGGCTCCAGCCAAACACTAATGACTACGGTCATACGGCTGTACCAGCCGAATTAACGCGACTCAGGGACACCCGACCATCGCTACAAAATCATAGGCCATTACTTCGAATCTACTTCGAAAAGAATCGGTTAAACAGGCTACCCTCGACAGGAAAAAGGGCTTCGACCATGTCAGCTCCAAATCCCAAGGCTTCGAGCTACTCAGCCTATGAGCCAAAACTTCTGAGGTACTCGAACATCACCGCAAATGACTTAAAATTGAGGTTATTCCCGAACCAATGACGGGTAAGGCAAAATCATTTCAAAAAGTCCTTAACAAGAGGAAAACAAAGCCTACATATGCCTAAGGGCAAAGCGTAAGAGCCATTGTCGCCAGCCTAATGAGCCTTAAGGCCACACATTAAAAGGTCGCATCGACTGAAAGCGTAAGAGCCATCATCGCCAACTAAAAATTTGAAAACTTGAGGGTCAAAATGAGCTCGAGTCGTAACCCGATTCGGAGACCGTACCCAAAATAATTAACTATACATGCCTAAGGTCAAAGCATAAGAGCCATTGTTGCCGGCCTAACGAGCCTTCAGGCCACACACTAAAAGGTTGCATCGACTGAAAGCATAAGAGCCACCATCGCCAGCTAAAAATTTGAAAACTTAAGGGTCAAAATGAGCTCAAGTTGTAACCCGATTCGAAGATCGGACCCAAAATAGTTAACTATACATGCCTAAGGGTAAAGCGTGAGAGCGATTGTGGCCAGCTTACATTAAAAGGCCGCATCGGCCCAAGGCATAAGAGCCATTATCGTTGATCGCAGCGGACTCAACCTAAGGAAGAGTGGGCGCTAATACTTTTACCCAATAGCGGTATCGGGGTCAATTTTCCACAGGGAGCTTCAATTTGGAGTTGAGTGTTTGTATGGTCTAGGACTATGTTTTAGCTCCTAATTGATCTTCTAACATTTTTGGTTTTCTTTTGATTATCAACTACAATATAGCAACTACAAATTTAAAGCTAAGTTAGGCTAAGATATTGATTCTAAGTTGTATGCAATATAGAGAAAGGCACTAGGGTCATGGCATGCATCTAGGTGGTCAACTAACGGGTAGAGATTCCTAATGCAAGAATGATGAATATGGGACTTATGCTATAACCGTTGCACTTTTGCATCCACTCTCACACCTCTCGGTAGAGAGAGTGATTTTGCCCAATTGACTCTCTCGAGACCAATTGGGTAGGCCAATTTGCCCAAGAAACTTATGGTTCAAGTTGGGTAATTACTTTCTCGAGGTTTAACCCGTTAATTGGGACTACCATTCTCATGGGTCCATCCCAATTCCTTGTTGGAATTAATCTTGGGGTCATAGACTCTCTTTCTCAAGAAGAGTCAAGACTCACTAAGCTAGACTTAGTGTTTGCAACCACCAAATCTTAATGAAAACATAAGATTAATCCAAATAACAAATACCCAACATCATTCATGCACTAAACAATCACACCCATTAATTACCCACACTAGGGTTGAGCCACAACCCTAGCTAATGGGTTTAGCTAGCCATAATAGAAAAATAATTGAAGAAATAGTAGATGAAATTGACATAATAATTAAATACAATGTTAATCTACTCAATTCCACGTTAATACTAGAAGAAATTGCCCAAAATAGGCTAAAAACGTGAAATCTCGAGTTCAGCTGCTATCTGATACGAAACCAAAAAACTAAAAACTGCATCTAAAAAGTAAAATGTTCTATCTATACTGCACAGGAAAAACCAAACAAAAATACTCCTAAGGGTCTGGCGCGGACCGCGCACAAATGACGCGCGGCCGCGTAGGGTTTTGGGTTTTCATATCTTGCTTCTGGCACTGGGGACGCGGACCGCATAATTGTGCCGCGCGGCCGTGTGAACTTCATCCACGCGGACCGCACTGATTAGGTGTGCGAGCGCGTGGGCTTTTGCCTTGAATGATTGGGTCTCAGACACTCTTAGGTGCGGACCACGTAAAAAGGGGCGCGGACCACGTGGAAAGGGGCGTGGACCGCGCTTCTTGACTTAAAAATGGCATGGCCTCTGAACTTTCCTGCGCGGCTGCGTGGAAAAACAGTGCAGACCGCGCAGGTTGACCTTGACAATGCCCAGCCTCTGAACTCTCCTGTGCGGCCGCGTGACAAAACAGTGCGGGTCGCACAGGTCATTTTGTTCCCCCTTTTAGTTGTCTTTTGACACTTGGCACATTTCACTCCTTTTTGAGCCGATCTTTGGTATTTGTCATCTTGTCATTCAAACCTGCAATCAAGCGCAACTTTTAAGCATTTTGGGGCAAATTTATAGTAGTTAATGCACAAAGCTTAGGTAAGAATGGGTATAAAACATGTAAAAAATCACAGTTATCAGTCGCTAGACCACGTACGCTAAAAGGTCGCATCGACCAAATGCGTAAGAGCCATTGTCGCCAATCCAATGAGCCCCGGGGCCACATCACTACTCTGAGGATTCCTACCAACGTAAGAACCAGCTCGTCTGGCCAAGATCAGGGTTGAAAAAGATGCAAAAGGAGTAAAGCCGCAAGGTTTTGTTTTATACACATGCAAGAGACGCAACCTCCAACTACAAACATGCTTTGGAAATGTTACATATAGATGACAAAATCTATGCCCTCCCCCTGGGGGCTACGACCTGCCGGTATCATCCTTGCTTTCCTTGGCATCGGGAAAAAGCAATCGAGCATCACGCTCATCCGTCCTTGCTAGCGCCAGCTCCTCTGGGAGGGCGAAACCCCTATCACGGGTCTCCTCGAGGGTCTTTCTTCAAGACTTGCAATGAGCATATTCTTCAATCCTCCCTTCGCGATCGAGGATCCTTCTTAGCTCGGCTTGAGCATTGGCAACATCCTTTGAATAGATCTCCATCTCTTGGTCAGCCTTAGTCTGGCTCATTGCGGCTTCTGCCCGGGCATCAACGACCTCGGCCCTGACTTTTGAAAGCTCAAACTCGAGCTCTACAAGCATTTCTGTCTGAACCAAAGCATTGTCGCGACCTAGGCGAAATTGAGATTCAAAAGCAGGAACTTTGGCCAGAGAATCCTTCCCCCCTAAAGCCTAAGCCTCCGCCCGAGCTTTTAACTCATCACGCTCACGCCTGGCCCGACCAACTTCACCTCGAAGGCGTTCCAGGGCCTCTGTCTTTTTCTACAACTAAAATAAACTAAGTATTAGCCCCAGGAACCAGAAGGCAGAATGCACACTCATCCAGGATAGAAAACTACCTGATCCTTCAAGTGGTTTTCGTAGTTTAAGTTCCGGCTTGCCTCACACTGCAAAATGCACCAACTCGACCTCTTTTTCATCACAAAGGAGCCTCAGGGATCTCTCATCATCCAGAGCTTTCCATAGCATGGCTTCACAGTGAAGCAGCCCAAACTCAAGCTTGTCGGATGCCTGCAAAAGAAAACTCAGTAAGGAAAGGAAGGCGCAAAGCTCAAAAACCCTGTGTCGAAACTCACCGCAAAGTGAAGCCGCTGGGCTTTCTCGAAGGCTGAACGCGCACCTGCCAATCCAGTCCCTTCGTCCCTGAAAGAGACTGCTCCGGTCGAAGCACGGTTACTCGGTGTATGCGACCCCGGGTTTTTAGTATCTCCTAAAATGCTATTAATGGAAAAGGAAGAAGATAGCAAGGAAGGAATAGCACAACACTCACCATGGTATTTTGCTTCCCATCTACCCCGGGACAAAGCTCGCCACTTGTGTTCCTCACGGGTCGAGTGGGTCACCAATTTTCGGACCCAGTCTGGCAGATCAGGAACAATGCCTGACACCGATGAAACCGCTGCAGAGGAAGAGAGGAAGGCACGATTACAAAACCAGCTTTCGCCATAGACAGAACTGATAAAGCACGAGATGCACCACTTATGAGTATAACTCCATTCCTCAGTGAATGGCATGAGCTCCTCGGGTATAATATCAGTGGTCCGCACCCGGACGAAGCAACTCATCCATACCTGGTCTCCATTTTCCTCATCATCAATAATGAAGGGCGTAGTCAATCGACACCGCAAAGTCAGTAGACCTTGATGGCCCTGAAGGCCAGAGATGGAGCTCTCCCCTCCTTGTCGGACAGACCCCGACATAGCCACCGTAGCGGTCACAAAATTAGAGAACTAAAAAGTAGGAATATGTGCAGACGGGTTAGTGCTAGAGTGCCGAAAGGCTAGCGCAGAAATAGAAGGACAACTGCCTAAAATGGGGTAACCCTCGAAAGGGCGGAAACAACCCTATTTATATATGGAAAAAACGGCAACGATTCGCCTGCCTCAAAGCCAGTTAAGAACACTAACCGATAATACCCTCTCCAGTCCTGGGGTGGTACTCAACCTTGAGGACCTTCATCAGAACAAGGTCAGGCTCCAAGAAGCCAATAACACCATCGCTAGTCCCGAGGAGGTACCCGAACTCAAGGACCTCCATCAAGACAAGGCTAGGCTCCAGGAAGCCGATGACGCCTTCGCCAATACCGAGGTTGTACCCAACCTCGAGGATCTTCATCAAAGGGAAGTTTAGGCTCTAGGAAGCCAGTAGCGTCATGACGAGACCCGAGCTGATACTCGATCTTGGGGGTTTTTTGTCAAAAGGGAATCAAGATCCAAGGAAATAAGCATTTGAACTCCACCTGTATGGGCTTGGCCCCGGGTACCGTCCAATATCGAACAAACCCTCTTTCAAAATCTATCTACAGCACCATAATACTATTCACACTAAGCCCAGACCGAGCTTCCAGGTGGTCCAAATTTGAACGAACCTCTGCTCGGGGACTACCCTCAAGAGATCAAAGGCAACCCACGTCCACAGGCCTCCGAGCAAATTTCTTCTCAAAGGTTACCACATAGTTTAACTAATAATTCATGATTCCAAGGCCCGAAACGTTATTCTCATTTTACTCGAAGACAAGGTCCCGGTGATCCGAGTCTATCGACCCTATTCAGGTTCGATTCAAGGGATCACAAAGGATTTTGTGCGAAGCCATTTTTATCAACCAAAGACCGGAAGGAATACTCACATCCGGGTTCGGTATTAGAAAACACAGACAGAGTCATGCATTCAGAGTCTCCACAAACATAAAAGAATGTAGCAAGCATCGAAGACAAATCGGAGAAAAAATCTTTGTATTCATGAAACATTCTATTACAAAAGCCCACGAGGGGCCCTTACACGGGAACAAAGAAGAAGGAGGGTGTACATACAATAAAAGCCTAAGAACCTAGCCTATTCTCAAAGGTGTGTCCTCAATAGCAACATTCTCAAAGGTGTATGTACGCGTCCTCAAAGACAATATCTTTCAAGCAAAATCCCCTAGGGAGTCTTATCTCTATTCCCCAGAATGGCATCTTCAAAAGGAGAGACGACGAAGAGTAAAGTGATGGAGAAGAGCAAAGTGATGCGGAAAAAGCAGGAAGGAATGAAGAAGTGGTTGGGTGAAAAATCTAGCTAGTATGGATTTCACTAGGATATTACTGTAAAGCCACTTCTTGAGACGTTGCACCGGTGCGGGATGCAATAGTTAGTAAATAGTCCCACCTCCCTCCACAAAAAACGAAAGGAGCGAGGCGCCGCACTGGATGGTCATGGGAGGTGAGCAGCGGTGTATAATCCAAACCCCCTCTTGAGTAGCAGTGTGTAATCCAAATGTTTCCTCGGGTCGGAGGAAATCGGTCCTCTGCTTCGTCGTCCCGAGCTGATGGAGATAACAACAACAACAACAACAACATAAAAACAGTGTAATCTCGCTCGACCAGAGAAGGTCTGGGAGATAGTCCGTAGCATGCCTGATATCGCCATAAAATCTTGAGGCCATGAGCACCGAACATGGTGAACGACAAAGAATAAAGATAGCGAGAAAGGAGGAATGGATAGGTATGGAAAGATACTTGGGTAAAAGGCTGATCCTAAGAGACCCCATTTATAGAAAGAGGGGAAACGTAACCGACGACACTATTATCTCCCTCGAAAAATGTAACAACATGCGCATTCAATGCGTCCATGGGAGCTGAATCGACGATGACATTCTGGCTTTGAAGAATGAGAAACCGCAACTCGTTGAATGGTCCTGGAAAAGCGAAATGACAAAATATTTCGGTAATCATGGAGGCTAGTGTCATTAGCACGATGTCATCATGGGAAGCCCGAAGAGTGGGATGTCAAAATCATTTCTTGTCCCTTCTCTCTAAGAAACGCGAGGACTATCTATATACGGTGAAATCGGGGGAACCAATTTCTCGCTAATAGGGCATCTCGGGAGATCACCTTGGAGTCTCGTGACCACGAACCAAGTACTCCCCCTCGAGATCTATCGACACCCGGCCTAGGGATAATGTTTGTCGAGACCCCAATGGGTATGGGGAGTTTTCGAAGAATACAGCCGGGGTCAGTTAAGTCTATCAGGCTAGTCTAAAGCTGGTCTGCGCCTGCATCATGAAGCTAGTCAGCTGTCCCATCCCGCTTTCTTTATTATTAATGCATTTTGTACTATGTTGGGATTCCCCTCCTATATAAAGGAATCTTTGCCATTTTGTAAAGGACTATTGTTGTTACTCCAAGTATTCTACACGAGATAAATAATAACTCTCTCTCTCTCTCTCTCTCTTTTCTCTCTAACTTACTCTCTCGGTATTATTGCTCATATTTATTGCTTGCATACTTGTTCTTCATTTGTTGCTTGTCATTGACCATAAAGAGCCTCCCTTAATTATATCCTAACTGTTAGCCCTTTCCCGATTATCCCCAATAGCTCGAGCCCGAGCCTAGGCATCGACCTCGAGGCCCCTCATCGGTCAGTCCGAGGCCCGAATAGCTAACCCCTCGGTTTGGTTATAACTCTACTTTAGTTCGTATTTCGTCTTTAAACTTTACATATCCAGCATCAACTGCTCAATAACTAGCATAAAAATAGATCACGTATTTTTAGAGTCCCATCAACAAATTTAATTGTTATTACCATTTTTGCGGTAAACACATATCAATTAACTCATTGATGTGATAGTTGGCCATGAGTTTATGAGCTTTTCTGGACGCTTATTCTGGGTACAACCAGATCAAAGTGGACCTGGAGAATCAAGAGTAAACATCCTTCATTACTGACAAGGGAACTTACTGCTACAGTATCAATATCATTCGGCTTGAAAAATGCAGGAGAATGTATCAAGACATTGGTCAATATGAGGTTCAAAAATTATATCGAAAAGTCCATAAAGTTTATACTTATGATATTTTAATCAAATCACAGTAGGTGGAGGACCACCTTGACCAACTAAAAGAGACATTCCCCACTCCTAGGAAGTATAACATGTAGCTGAATCTGAAAAATGTACTTTTGAAGTGATATCGGATAATTTCCTATGTTTCCAAGTATCCAATAAAGGAATAAAATTAAACCCGACTCAATGTAAGGCTGTTAATGACATACCCGATGTGTTAACCAACAAAATATAAAGATTAACAGGTAGGACAACAACCTTGGGTTAATTCATTATCCCGATTATCAGAATGGTACCACAAATTCTTCTTAATACTAAAAGAGTAAAACAATTTCGAGTGGACCCCCGAATGTCAGCAAGCATTAAAGGACTTGAAGAACTGTTTATCAAATCCACCATCCAAACCTCGAGAGGGAGAATAATTGTTGATTTACCTGGCAGTATCCAAAGTCTCAGTAAGTGCGGTATTGGTACAAGAGGACAAAGGTACACAATCTTCAATATTATTTCAGCAAAACATTATTACATACTAAAATTAGATATCTTCACTTAGAGAATTAGCACTAGCACTCATAGTGGCTGCCCAATAATTAAAACTCTATTTTCAGTGGCATCTGATTTTCCTAGTTACCACTTTCTCGTTCTGTAGTATCCTCCACAAATTGGAACTCTCAGGATGACTTGCCAAATGGATAGTCGAGTTGAGTGCATATGACATTTCATATCAACCTTGTACTTCCATTAAGTTACAAGTCTTAAGGGGACTTTGTCATTGATTTCAATATGGGCATACTTCCCGAAATGAAAAATAAGTGACAATCACTTTCGGAACGATTCCGAGAACCTGGACCTTTTATACGAACGACCCATCTAACATGAAAGAGTCCGGATTGGCATACTACTTATCACCCCAAGTGGGAAAACAAGGCATCAATCTATCAAATTTCGTCATATAACTAACACGAAGCCTAATATGAGGTTATTGTCATAGGACTTGAGTTAGCCTGGGACTCGAGGCCGAGCGCATATAATTGAAAAGTGATTCTCAGTGGGTAATAAATCAAGTGCATGGAACTTGCATAGCATGAAAAGCTTGTACAAAACATTAATTGGCTAAGGTAGACTCTACATCATCTCCTAGAGTCCTCTGTCAATAGCGATTTGACCAATCTCTGATATGTTGCTCTTGTATTTTTCAAGCGAAAAGACATCATATTATACAGTAAGTTCCCTTATTGGTAATGAAAGACATTTTCTCTTGATCCTCTAGACCCATTCTAATCTGGTTGTACCCAGAAGAAGCATCCAAAAAACTCAATAACTCATGTCTAACGATTGCATCAATGAGTTGATCGATATGAGGTAAACGGAAAAAATCTTTCAAACATGACTTATTTAGGTTGGCGTAGTCAATACATACCCTCAATTTGCCATTTTTCCTGGGTACAACCATATCATTGGCCATCCATTCTAGATATTTGACTTCCCTTATATCTCTGATTTTTAATAGTTTGGATATTTCATTATTGATAACTTCATTCTAATGTGACTCATGCTTTCGTTTCCTTTATTTGATGGGGCGACAATTCGGGTCTATATTTAGCTTGTGAGCCATCACCTCCGGGGGAATCCTATCATGTATATGTGTGACTAAGCAATATAATTAACATTAGCACGTAAAAATTCAATTAAATTACATTTTAACTGGAGAGTGAGTCTCGAACCTAATAAACCTTCCTCTTCGGTAAGTTAATAAAAGGATGACTTCTTCTAATTCCTCGACTATTGACTTTAAGGCATCAAATTCTTGTGGATTAATGATTCTACCCAAAAGTGTTGGGTTGTCTTTTTTGGATTCATCAAGAGCAAATTTCGTTGATGGAGACTCATCGCTTCGGAGATTTGGTTGCATTGGTTTCTATTTGATTGTCTAGTTTTTTGTAGGCTGCTCGCTGCTAATATTGATATCTTGCGATGATCTTTTCTCTCCCTAGATTTCATGAATTCCCCACTTGGATGGGAACTTGATCACTTGGTATTATGTTAACCGGACTACATCCATCTCGTGAATCCAAGGTCTTCCCATGATAGCATTGTAGGCCATGTCACCGGCTACTACTTTGGAATGGAGTTTCTTTGACCACCCTTATAAAGGTTATCAATGTCACTTTACCTCTGGTCATCTCACTGGAGTTGTTTCAACCCCGAAAGCAATCGTACTTTTTGGGACGATTTAGCCCGTGAGCTGCATTTCCTCGATCACCCATAATTGGATAATGTTCGCCGAGCTGCCCGGATCAAACAAAACTCGTCTAACGTCAATGTCTAACATGCATAGAGTTGTTACCAAGGCATCATTGTGGGGAATGGTTAGGCTATCTGCATCATCGTCGTCGAAGGTTATACTTTTTCTAGATAACATCTACCGAGTATGTTTGTTATGCGAGATAGACACTTTTGAGAACTTCTTTCATATCGTGAAAGACACCCCATTTACTTTTTATCCTACAAATATGACATTGACTATTCATTTTGGTATGGGGACCCGAGGCGGGTCCTTCTTGCTTCTGTTGTTCATGTAGGACTGCTTTCCTTTCTCGTTGAAGAGTTCAGTGAGATATCCTTGTTTCAGAAGATGATCTATTTTTTTAAAGGACTCTATAGTCTTGGCCAGCTCGCTTTGCTTCCCATATCTTTGTGCATTGCCACTAACTCAAATGCATTGACGTTGAAGTTGCAATCAACAAGTTTTGGCATGAACTAGTAATTGCTGACTTTTGATGCTTCCGGTTCTTTCTTTACTTGATATAACATTATGTTATTTCTTCACCAAAATTTCTATTGTCCCAAATCGACCTTTGCCTTTGGTCTTTTTCTTAATACGAGGACCTAGAATAAGGTTTATATCAAACCCTGGAGTCTTGGTATATGGTATCTTCTCGTCTACGAACTACTTCTGGGTTATGATTATATCCCCTTGTATCTATCTTTTCTAATCCAAGGAGTGTTGAGATATCTTCTTCTATCCGTAGCTTAGTGTTATACCTATAGTATACACCGTTCCATGTCTTAGAATGGAATTCCCAAAGACTGTCTTTCAACCTCCTAGTAGCTTGTAAACTGTTCTTGTTCAAATTTTGTGAGAAGTCCATGGATTCCCAGTTGTGTGGCACGGTAGGGAGCAACATCCTTTCCCTTTAGAATTGGTCTATGAACTGGAGTAATTCGGTGTCTTCTTGTTGAATTTTGAAAATGTCTTTCATTCGTCTTTCCAACTTCTATGCTCCGGAGAGTACTTTGATGAAAGTATATGCAATTTCAGAAAAGGAACCAATTGAATTTTTAGGTAGATGAGAGTACCAAATTAAGGCTCTTTTGGTTAAGGTCTCTCTGATTTCTTGACAAGTACATACTAGGGTTCTTCTTTTGTGAGATCATTCCCTTTGATTATGATTGTGTAGTCTATGACATGGTCACATATTTCCAAAGTTCCATCATATTTGGGAATATCTCGCATTTTGAAGTTCTTTCAGATGAATAAAGGGGCAGCACTCAGCTTCCATAGTTTTTTAGAGTATTTGTTGATGTCGATTCCTTTGATTACGGGTTGCACTCCTAGGATCTATTCAATCTGCTCATTTGGCCGATTGATGTAAGGTTAAATCAAATTTTGTAATTCAGAATTTTTGGTTGCACTTGAGCCCCCGCTTTAGTGTCATTTGAAAGTCCCCTTGTTCCCATATTCCTTAGTTTAGAATTGGGGGTTTCCATGTTGACATCCACCCTTAGAGGCGGGGTTGGCGTTACGGCTCGTTGAGACCCTTAACGCCACCCCGATTTGGGCGTTCAATTATTGTTGTTGCACCATAAAATCTTTTATCATTGCTGCTAACCTGCATTCATTACCCCTGATAGTGGATCTTGTTGGGGAATTCTCCCTTAAACGAAATAGTGAATTCGGAGAGATTGATCATTGGGGTTCTTGATCTTAGTTTGTTCCGTTAGCTAGGCCATCGGGTTCATAAGCTGGTTATTGACTCCAGACATGGTGTTTTCCTTAAATGAGTAACCAACAAATGAGAATATTAGGAAAATGTCATGACCCAAAATACATCTAGTCGTAATGGCATCTAATCCAACCCGCTAGGTAAGCCAAACAACATAAGTTACAACTAAACTGACAAATCAACCATATATATAATAGAAACTAAAACTCAACTCAATACAACTACCCCAAGAACTGGTGGTACAAGTCATGAGCCACTATAATTTGGATTACAAAACCGATAGGAAGAACAAATACAATAACTATTTGAAGTTTACATAGACAAAACTCAAATCCTAAGCCACCATGAACAAGAGACAACTCGAATCTGGAATACAGGTACATATTCAATGCAGGGCTTCGTCTTCTACAGCTACGAGATCTAAGATCTGCACACAAGGTACAGAAATGTAGCATGAGTACAACCAACCTCATATACTCAATAAGTATCTTAACTAACATCGGTAAAGTAGTGACGAGGCTTTAAGGTAAAAGATACTCACTTATATTTGCACATATGCAGATAATAAGCAGAAAGAGTAAATATAGGAAAAGATACATACATAATCACGTAATGAATGAAACGAGAACACAAATGACAGAGGGCCCCAAAATATCATCACTTCTCAGTCTCACAACACGATAAAATGACGAGAAACAAAGTCATGAATAGCCATAATACATCTTCTTCTCTATAGGCCCACAGTAACATTTATGATCACTATATCTGCCCGAAATCAAATTCAGCACCGGCCATAAGCCTCATATTCAACAGGAACCCATTACAAACCTCTACAACACTTACGATGATACAATAACCATGAAAGCCACATAACTAAACACCTGAATCACCAAATCACAGCTAATACCAACGGGCACACACCCCACAAGCTAAAACTCAAGAAGCACAGAATGAAAATGACTGAATATGGCAAGGAAAACACATAAGGGAACTATCAAACAAGCCTGACAAGCACAAATTTTCCTATCAATACTAGTCTACAAAACAATCTAATAAGAAAGAATTAAAGCATATAAAAGAATCACAAGGATCTCATACGGATATAACTCCCACCGCGGTACACAACTCGATCTTAACACATCAAATCACATGAAATCACGAGGGTTCCGCCCTCAACTCTGAATCACAAGTAGGGAACACATCAAACCACCTAGAAACTCTCACTAGATCAATTTCGTCACAATTTACAAGTGCTGGCTCCCACACTAATGAAGCATAAACATCACGGCTCGTAGCCAAAAATACTCATAAATTACATCAAGCCTACCAAAAAGGACAACAGGAATTTACTACTAGTCTCATAACTCTCAACAAGGCCTAGAAACAAATGATAGGCACGACCATCACTCATAGAACCTCCCAATAAGGTAATCATATAAAGAGAGTGCTAATCATGAAATGCACCCATAAGTGGAGCAACAGATAGGGGAAATCACCCCGATAAGCAGACCTATAATGAACTACGAATGGTGCTCCTCTCTAACAAATCAAAATCATACCTGAAATGACATCATCTGGCATAGCGGCCTTCAGCCTACTATATGAAACACATCAACGGGCCGTGCCTTCCCCTTTTGGGCGCCCTCTACTCGCATGAATACCTCGTTGTGACACATTGGCCCAACGTTTGGGACAATCTCTCACCATATGGCTAGTATCTCCACACTCGAAGCAACCTCACTGTTGACATAGCTGTGGGAACTAGGTGGTACGGGTACTCCGAGACCCATGAACACCTGAGTCACTATGCAAACCTGAAGCGCAAACTGAACTGGCTGACCCACAAAACCTCTACCATGTCTCACCATGCCTCCAAAATAAGGACCAACAGATCTCCCCGGTCTACCAGGCCTCCTTTCCCCCTTAAACTCTCTCCCGTGATCTTGTCTACCCTCTCTCTCATGGCCCCACCTGTCCTCTCTCTCCTAGCCTTGTCTGACCTCTCTCTCCTCTCTCTCTCTCGCGAGCCAGCATGCCCTCCACCCTCCTAGCAATACTCATGGTCTGCTGATACAAAATATCTATCTCCAACTCCCGGGCCATGCTAGTCCTGATGCTGGGATGGAGTCCCTCAATAAACCGGCGGACCCTCTCCCGAACAGTAGAAACCAAGGTCGGTGCATGTCTGGACAAATCACTAAATCTGACTGCATACTCTGATACTGACATAGTGCCTTGGTGCAGCTGCTCAAACTCCGCACGCCATGCATCCCAAAGTGACTGAGTTACAAACTCTCTTAGGAACATCTCTGAATACTGAACCCATGCAAGTAAAATTGACTCGGCTGGGCTACCCAACTCATATGCCGGCCATCACTGATAAGCCGCTCCCCTAAGCTGGAACATAGTAAAAGCAACCCCACTTGACTCAACAATACCCATAGTGCGGAGAATGCGATGGCACTCCTCTAGGAAACCATGTGCACTCTCTGAAGCCAAACTGCTGAATATAGGAGGGTTGTACTTCTTGTACCTCTCAAGTATAATCTGCTCCTCTTCAGATGTTGCTGCCCTGACTACAGGCTAAACTGGAACCACAGGTTGTGCTGCCATGACACCCGAAACCTGACCAACATGAACTCGCTGCTCTAGAGTGTAGGCGGCGGTAGTCTGAGTCCCTCCCCTGGTCTGTGAAATAGTTGGTGCGATCGGAATCAACCCTGCCTGAGCCAATGTACCGAACATGCTCAGGAACTATGCTAAGGTCTCCTGAAATCCGGGGGTAACAGCAGGCGCCTCCGGTACCTGCCCCCAACTGGAGCTACTGGCGACTTCTCAACAGCTACTCTATAGGTGCTCTAGTTGTGGAACGTACTCCTCATCGGCCTCTGTCTCTGCATCCAGCGACCCCTGCTCGGGGAGCAGCATCATCGGTAACTGTAGCACGTGTCCTCACCATCTATGAGAGAATGGAATGAAAATACTTCAGACACCGAGATCAATAAGCTCGCACGATAGGAATGAAAGAAGTGAGATTGTCCTAATAGTTCTGTAGCCTCTCGAAGATAAGTACAGACGTCTCCGTACCGATCTGGAAGACTCTACTGAACTCACTTATGACTTGTAGCACCTATGAACCTAGGGCTCTGATACCAACTTGTCACGACCCAATTTCCCTCCGTTGGGTTTCATCACGGCACCTAGTCTTAAGGATTAAGTAAGCCTAATATTTACGGAAGAACAACAATAATAAATAACATTATAAAATTCTTCTGGAATGAATCCTTTATATAGTAAACATATTCCCAAAACCCGGTACAAGTCATAAGCTCTACAGAATTAACTACCACTTTTATATAAATTGTTTGGAAAAGAGTGAAAATAGTTGAATACAAGTAAGAAGGTGACTCTGAATCTTGCGAACGCAGCAGCAGGTTTATCTTGAGTCTCCTCAACAATGATCCGCACAAACTCCACGAAGTACCGAACCTCGGACAAACTTACAACTCATAGGTCCCAATACCTAAACCCTAACACTTGGCAACCTGTGCCCCCATCACACCTCATGGTCACGCTGACTACTCACTAGCTAACTAGAGCTACTCTCACATATATGACAAGTAAACGAGGGTGTACATCTATACTCAGCAATATCAGGAAAATTTCGTATCCAATGGGAGTGTTCAACTATGTGTATGCGTGTGCAAGTGCTCTAATATAGTTCCTACCAGCTAATAAGCATAAGGAAAAGAACGGACAACACGTAAGATGTTTCTCACAACTTCCACGAGATAAAACTCATACTGGTAAGCACACCATAACACAATATCAAACAACAAGAATGCCCCCAGACCATCACAAATCATCACAATCAATCCCTGACATAGCCCACCTTGTCTCGCCACGTGTGTAACAATAATATAGTCAGTGCCCACCTTGTTTCTCTATACGTGCATCATAATGTTCCAACCTTGTCTCTCCACATGCGCAACCCACATATAAGCATATATACATATCCTGCCTTGTCACGCCACATGTGTAATATATCAATAGTAGCAATAGCACGGCAGAAACCTCGTGCAACCCCATAACAACAACCATATGGCAGCAACCTCGTGCACCAACACAACCAGCACAACAACAATAACAACAATGACAGTAATATAAAATACAACGAGTGAATCCACTTCAAAACTTTAAATCACAAGGAAACGGTATAAGCAGTCACAATGAATAATCACAATAAGGAAATGAAAGGCATAAAGGGAATAGTTCAACGAAAGGGAAAACTAACATGTATTAACGATCCCACAATGTACAAGTCAATAACAAGGAAATCAACACGAGTCTAGTGGTCCCACATAAGGCAAGTCAACAAGGATATATGTTATCTAAACTCCTTTTAAGGTTGGGAAGTTACGAGAATATTTAACAATTCAATTAAGGAAAGGTGATCTTAGCTTCATTTAAGACTAGACAATTGTAGGAGGGATGATAATAAATCTCAATAACACAGGCAGTTATGAAAAGGTAGCATGACAATAAGAGAGACGAAATTCTTCAGTTAAATCAAATAGCATGACAATTAGGCAATAATAGTGAATTATGAAGCAATTAATTCCAATTAAGCATGTAGTGGCGAAACTAATAAGCAGGAACTCAGTCATATCAAGAATAACTCCATACATAGTGAATATAAGAACCTAAGAATCCTAAAAGGTCAATTTTCCACAAATAAGTCCGAGCAAACACTCGTCACCTTGCGTACACGAACTACAACCAACATAAAAGACTCAAATCCTAAGGGAAAGTCCCCCACACAAGGTTAGGCAAGATACTTACCTCAAAGACGACAAACTGATACTCTAAAATGCACTTCTCGGGTGAAAAGACCTCCGGACGGCTCAAATCTAACCAAACTAACTTCAAAGCACAAATAAAACATATAAGAAACTATTCTAGATCATAAAGTTTCAATCTTTAACACAATCCAAAAATCGGTCCAAAAGTCAACCCCGGGACCGCACCTCGGAACCCGACAAATTTTACAAAAACCTAATACCCATTCCGATACGAGTTCAACCATACAAAATTCATCAAATTCCGATACTATTTGGTCCCTCAAGTCACGAATTTTTATTTTAGAAATTTTTTCCAAAAACCAACTCTTTCCCTAACCCAAAACACATTTTAAATGTTAAAAATGAAGATAAAATCATGGAATATGTTAGATTCCAGGCGAAGAACACTTACCCAATCGATTTGTGTGAAAACACCCTCAAAGAATTGCTCAAAACCGAGCTCCACAAGTCAAGATATGATGAAAATGGTGTAACCCTCGATTTTGGGATATATTTTGCCCGCCCATATATTTGTGCATAGCGAACGAGGAAGAACAATCGCGTTCGCAAAAAAGAAAACTGAAGCTGCCAAGAAAAGCCCATTGCGAACGCAAGCTAAGGGACGCGAATGCTTGAGAGTAAAGAACAGAAGCTTTCCCGAACGCAGGGAGAGTGACGCGAATGCGAAGAAGAAATAACCACCAGCCTCCAGCTCCTATTCCTACTACGTGAACACGAGGGAGTGGTTGCGAACGCGAAGAAGGGGAAAAGAAAACCTTCACGAACGCGAGAGGTTAAACGCGAACGCGAAGAACAATAAATTCCTCCTCTAAGATTACTCTTCACGAACGCGGAGGAGCAGACACGAACGCGAAGGAGAAAACCAGCTGACAAATATCAGCAGTCCAAAAATAGGGGAAAATGACCCGTAGCCTACCCGGAACACACCCAAGGCCCCCGGGTCCCCGTTTAAACACACAAACAAGTCATATAACCTAACACGGACTCGCTCGAGGTCTCGAATCATATCAAACCACGCCAACACGATGAATTACACCATGAATCGAACTTAGGAACTTTTAAATATTCCAACTTCCAGAACTCATGCCGAAACCTATCAAATCAACCAGGAATGACGTCAAATTTTGCAGACAAGTCCAAAATGACGTAATGGAGCTGATTCAACTCTCAAAATTGCATTCCGACCCCGATATTACAAAAGTAAACTATGGGTCAAACTCCTCCATTTTCCATACTTCAACTTTTCCAACTTTCGCCGAAATGCCTCAATTTACACTACGAACCTCCAAGTCTGAATCTGGACGCATGCCTAAGACCAAAATCACCATACGAAGCTGTTGAAATCACCCAAAACCCATGCCAGAGCCGTTTACTCAAAAGTCCAAATTCCAGTCAAATTCTCACCGCTTAAGCTTTCGAAACTGGATTTCTTCTCCTAATTCGACTCTAAATCATCCGTTAACTATATGCAAGTCGATATCCATATTATAAAGTTGTTCCAGACCTTACACCGCTGAACGGAGCTTAAATTCCTAAAATGACCGGTCGAGTCGTTACATCCCCCCTTTTAAAACCAATGTTCGTCCTCAAACGTGCCAAGATTCGCCTCGAAGTCCTCAAGTTGTTGAATGCACACTTCCAACATACACCCGTGGGTGATCCCACATCACCCCAATCCACATAAGCCTGACGACACCATCTCAACTGAAACTTAGTCTTTTTACCAATACCAATAAGCCTTAGAGCCAAAATTCTCACCTTCTATTCACTTCCAAAAGACTCGATTCTAAATCCATATCCGATATCAGTCCGAGCCAGTTGCATCAACTCATGCCAATGCCCATATAGTACAACAACACAACATGCCACATCACACATAGGCCCACAGTAACATTTCTGATCACTATATCCGCCCGAAATCAAATTCAGCACCGGCTATAAGCCTCATATTCAATAGGAACCCATTTCAAACCTCCACAACACTAACGATGATACAATAACCACAAAAGCCATATAACTAAACACCTTAATCACCAAATCACAGCTAATACCAGCAGGCACACACCCCACAAGCTAAAACATAAGAAGCACAGAACGAAAATGACTGAATATGGAAAGGGAAACACATAAGGGAACTATCAAACAAGCCTAACAAGCACAAATTTTCCTATCAATACTAGTCTACAAAACAATCTAACAAGAAAGAATTAAAGCATATAAAAGAATCACAAGGATCTCATACTGATATAACTCCCACCGCGGTACACATCCCGGTCTCAACACATCAAATCATATGAAATCACGAGGGTTCCGCCCTCAACTCTGAATCACAAGTAGGGTACACATCAAACCAGCTGGAAACTCTCATTAGATCAATTCCGTCACAATTTACAAGAAGTGCTGGCTCCCACACTGATGGAGCATAAACATCACGGCTCATAGGTAAAAATACTCATAAATCACATCAAGCCTATCGAAAAGGACAACAAGAATTTACTACTAGTCTCATAACTCTCAACAAGGCCTAGAAACAGACGATAGGCAAGTCTATCTCTCATAGAATCTCCCAATAGGGTAATCACATAAATAGAGTACTAATCATGAAACACACCCATAAATGGAGAAACAGATAGGGGAACTCACCCCGATAAGCAAAACTGTAATGAACTATGGGTGGTGCTCCTCTATAACAAATCAAAATCATACCTGAAATGACATCATCTAGCATAACGACCTTAAGCCTACTATATAAAACACATCAACGGGTCGGGACGTGTTGGGCCTCCCCTCCTTGGGCACCCTCTACTCGCCTGAATACCTCGTTGTGACACATCGGCCCGAAGTCTGGGACAATATCTCACCATATGGCTAGTATCTCTACACACGAAGCAACCTCGCCGCAAATGTGGCTATGGGAACTGTGCGGTACGGGTACTCTGAGACCCATGAACACCTGAGTCACTATGCAAAGCCTAAAGCGTGAACTGAACTGGCTGACCCACAAAACCTCTACCATGTCGCACCCTGCCTCCAAAATAAGGACTAGCAGATCTCCCCGGTCTATGAAGCCTCCTCGTCTCCTCAAACTCTCTCCCTTAATCTCGTTTGCCCTCTCTCTCATGGACCCGCCTGTCCTCTCTCTCCTTGCCTCGCCTGTCGAGCTAGCATGCCCTCCACCCTCCTAGCAATACTCATGGTCTGTTGATATGAAATATCTATCTCCAACTCCCAGTCCATGCTAGTCCTGATGCTGGGATGGTGTCCCTCAATAAACTGGTGGACCCTCTCCCGAATAGTAGAAACCAAGGTCGGTGCATGTCTGGCCAAATCACTAAATCTAACGGCATACTCTGATACTGATATAGTGCCCTGGCGCAGCTGCTCAAACTTCACACGCCAAGCATCCTGAAGGGACTAAGGTATGAACTCTCTCAGGAACATCTCTAAAAACTGAACCCATGTAAGTAAAACTGACTCGGCCGAGCTACCCAACTCATATGCCCACCACCACTTATAAGTCGCTCCCCTAAGCTGGAACGTAGTAAAAGCAACCCTACTCGACTCAACAATACCCATAATGCGGAGAATGCGATGGCACTCCTCTAAGAAACCATATGCACTCTCTGAAGCCAAACTGCTAAATGTAGGAGGGTCGTACTTCTTGTACCTCCCAAGCCTAAGCTGCTTTTCTTCAGATGTTGTTGCCCTGACTACGGGCTGAACTGGAACCACAGGTTGTGCTGCCATGACGGCTGGAACTTGACTAACATGAACTCGCTGCTCTGGAGTGTGGGCGGCGGGAGTTTAAGTCCCTCCGCTAGTCTGTGAAGTTCCTGGTGCAACCAGAATCAACCACGCCTAAGCCAATGTACCGAACATGCTCAGGAACTGTGCTAAGGTCTCCTAAAATCCAAGGGTAACAGCAGGCGCCTTCGGTACCTGCCCCCCAACTGGAGCTACTAGCAGCTCCTCAACAGCTGCTCTAGTAGGTGCTCTAGCTATGGAACGTACTCCTCGTCGACCTTTGTCTCTGCCTCCAACGACCCCTGCTCTGGGAGCAGCATCATCAGTAATGCAGTGAGTGCCCTCGCCATTTGTGAGAGAATGGAATGATAATAGTTCAGACACCGAGATCAATTAAGCTCGCAAGATAGGAATGAAAGAAGTGAGATTGTCCTAATAGTTCCGTAGCCTCTCGAAGATAAGCACAGACATCTTTGTACCGATCCGCAAGACTCTACTGAACTCGCTTATGACTCGTAGCACCTATGAACCTAGGTCCCTGATACCAACTTGTCACAACCCAATTTCCCCTTCGTTGGGTTTCGTGACGGCACCTAGTCTTAAGGACTAAGTAAGCCTAATATTTACGGAAGAACAACAATAACAATTAACATCATAAAATTCTTCTGGAATGAATCATTTATATAGTGAATATATTCCCAAAACCCGGTAGTACAAGTCATAAGCTCTACAGAATTAACTACCACTTCTATATAAATTGTTTGGAAAAGAGTGAAAATAGTTGAATACAAGTAAGAAGGTGACTCTGAAGCCTGCGAACGCAGCAGCTTGTTTATCTTGAGTCTCTGAGGTGCGGTCCCAGTAAGTATCAAACTAACCTCGGTAGAGTAGTGACGAGGAATAGTCAAGACACCTACCGGTCTAATAAACTATACAAATATAAGCATAGGAACAACGGAATAGGAGGTATATATAAAGACTACGCGATATGGCTAACAATACAACAACCACAATAAAGGAAGAAAACAGCAAGTAATTGCGGAAATACCATAATAATGACATAGAAGAGCTAGCGAAATCACAAACCCAAATCCTAAATCACAAATACAGTAAAGGTAAGCAATAACTCAGAACCTACGACGGTGTTCACATCAGGTCATAGCCAACAAACTCCATGAAGTACAGAACCTCGGACAAACTTACATCTCACGGGTCCCAATACCTGAACCCTAACACTTGTCAACCTGTTCCCCCATCACACCTCATGGTCACACTGACAACTCACTTGCTAACTAGAGCTACTCTCACATATATGACAAGTAACGAGGGTGTACATCTATACTCAGCAATAACAGGAGAACTTTGTATCCAACGGGAATGTTCAACTACGTGTATGCTTGTGCAAGTGCTCTAACATAGTTCCTACCAGCTAATAAGCATAAGGAAAAGAACGGATAGCACGTAAGATGTTTCTCACAACTTCCACGAGATAAAACTCATATAGGTAAGCATATCACAACACAATATCAAATAGCAAGAATGCCCCCAGGCCATCACAAATCATCACAATCAATCTCTGACATAGCCCACCTTGTCTCGCCATGTGTGCAACAATAATATAGTGAGTGCCCACCTTGTTTCGCCACACGTGCATCATAATGTTCCTACCTTGTCTTTCCACATGTGTAACCCACATATAAGCATATATACATATCCCACCTTGTCACGCCGCATGGGCAATATATCAATAGTAGCAACAGCACGACAAAAACCTCGTACAACCCCACAACAACAACCGCACGGCAGAGACCTCGTGCCTAACACAACCAACACAACAACAACATTAACAATAATACAAAATCAAGCGAGTGAATCCACTTCAAAACTTTAAATCACAAGGAAACGGTATAAGCAGTCACAAGGAACAGTCACAGTAAGGAAATGAAAGGCATAAAGGGAACAGTTCAACGAAAGGGAAAACTAACATGTATTAACGATCCCACAATATACAAGTCAATAACAAGGAAATCAACACGAGTCCAGTGGTCCCACATAAGGCAAGTCAACAAGGATATAGGTTATCTAAACTCCTTTTAAGGTTGGGAAGTTACGAGAATATTCAACAATTCAATTAAGGAAAGGTGATCTTAGCTTCATTTAAGACTAGACAATTGTAGGAGGGATGATAATAAATCTCAATAACACAGGCAGTTATGAAAAGGTAGCATGACAATAAGAGAGACGAAATTCTTCAGCTAAATCAAATAGCATGACAATTAGGCAATAATAGTGAATTATGAAGCAATTAATTCCAATTAAGCATGTAGTGGCGAAACTAATAAGCAGGAACTCAGTCATATCAAGAATAACTCCATACATAATGAATATAAGAACCTAAGAACCCTAAAAGGTCAATTTTCCACAAATAAGTCCGAGCAAACACTCGTCACCTCGCGTACACAAACTACAACCAACATAGAAGACTCAAATCCTAAGGGGAAGTCCCCCACACAAGGTTAGGCAAGATACTTACCTCAAAGATGACAAACTGATACTCTAATATGCACTTCTCGGGTGAAAAGACCACCGGACGGCTCAAATCTAACCAAACAAACTTCAAAGCACAAATAAAATATATAAGAAACTATTCCGGATCGTAAAGTCTCAATCTTTAACACAATCCAAAAATTAGTCCAAAAGTCAACCCCGGGACCGCACCTCGGAACTCGACAAATTTTACAAAAACCTAATACCCATTCCGATACGAGTTCAACCATATATCAAATTCCGATACTATTTGGTCCCTCAAGTCACGATTTTTCATTTTAGAAATTTTCTCCAAAAACCAACTCTTTCCCTAACCCAAAACACATTTTAAATGATAAAAATAAAGATAAAATTATGGAATATGTTAGATTCCAGGCAAAGAATACTTACCCAATCGATTTGTGTGAAAACCCCTCAAAGAATCGCTCAAAATCGAGCTCCACAAGTCAAGATATGATGAAATTGGTGTAACCCTCGATTTTGGGATATATTCTGCCCGCCCAGATATTTGTGCATCGTGAACGTGGAAGAACAATCGCGTTCGCGAAGAAGAAAACTAAAGCTTCCAAGAAAATCCCATCGCGAACGCGAGCTAAGGGACGTGAACGCGAAGAGTAATGAACAGAAGCTTTCACGAACGTAAGGAGAGTGACGCAAACGCGAAGAAGAAATAGCCACCAGCCACCAGCTCCTAATCCTACTACGCGAACGTGAGGGAGTGACCGCGAACGCGAAGAAGGAGAAAGGCAAACCATCGCGAATGCGAGAGGTTAAACGCTAATGCGAAGAACAATAAATTTCTCCTCCAAGATTACTATTCGCGAACGTGGAGGAGCAGACACGAACGCGAAGGAGAAAACCAGCTAACAGATATCAACAGTCCAAAAATAGGGGGAAATGACCCGTAGCCTACCCGGAACACACCCGAGGCCCCGTCTAAACACACAAACAAGTCATATAACCTAACACGGACTCGCTCAAGGTCTCGAATCACATCAAACCACGTCGAAACGACGAATCAAACCATGAATTGAACTTAGGAACTTTAAAATCTTCCAACTTCCAAAACTCGTGTCGAAACCTATCAAATCAACTCGGAATGACGCCAAATTTTCAGACAAGTCCAAAATGACATAACAGAGATGCTCCAACTCTTGGAATCGCATTCCGACCCCGATATCACAAAAGTCAACTATGGGTCAAACTTCTTCATTTTCCAAACTTCAACTTTTTTAACTTTTGACGAAATGCCTCAATTTACCCTACGGACCTCCAAGTTCGAATCCGGACACGTGCCTAAGTCCAAAATCAACATACGAAGCTATTGAAGTTTAATCAAAAGTCCAAATTCCGGTCAAATTCTCACCGCTTAAGCTTCCGAAACTAGATTTCTTCTACCAATTTGACTCTGAATCATCCGTTAACTGAATTTAACAATGCACGCAAGTCGATATCCATATTTTGAAGCTGTTCCAGATCTTACGCTGCTGAACGGAGCTTAAATTCCCAAAACGATCGGTCGGGTCGTTACAATATATATATATATATATATATATATATATATATATATATATATATATATATATATTGTTGCGGCATGCAACCCGACCCCATATATTTAATAATCACTGTTGTGATGTGCACCCAACTTGATATCTCATATCAATACCGTTGTGGTGTGCAACTCGATTTCCCATATATATATACATACACCGTTGCGTCATGCAACCTGATCCACAATATCATATGAAACCACAACAACAACCAAACACGGGAAAAGTTCACAACGTAATACTAAGAAAAAGAACACACAGTATCCGACTAAGTAATACAACTCAACAGAGTAGAATGAGCAGTCCAATATCAAAACTAGTCTACCATATGTCATGACAAAGTTTTCACAAGGTATATCATACAACCAATCTAGAAGTCACCCAATTCAATTAAGCAAAAGAGAGCAGTACATGAGACGAGCAAGGATGTTAATCAAGTAAGAACAAGGATTAAATTAAGGCATTCAATATATGAAATCATGTAGCAAGAAAATGAATTTAATCGGTGAAGGCATATGGTAAGAAGAGTATATAGTAAGTGGAGACATATAGTAAGCTAAAACATGTAGTGAGTGAAAACATGTAGCAAGTTAAGGCATTTAACAAGTAAATCACGTGACAATTAGGAGCATGTAACTAGTATAGGCTAACAACAAGCAAAATTATGAATTCGAAGAGGACATGTAATAGAAGTAAATTAAGTGAAATTGCAGGGTATCAGTAATAGACAAGATGAAGACGTAACAACAACAGTACAGCCAAAGGGAAAACATAGAGATAACTACATAAGGAACCCAAACGGAAAGTATCATACGAAATGGCAAACACTAATGAAAACCAAAGTAAATGGCATGTAAGTGCTTAATGAATGAGTAATCATAGCAAAAACTCGACTTTCCTTTCTTTTCTGCACGGTAAAAATCAACAAAACAGTCTCATTTCAAACCGCATAGAAATATACATCGTGCCAAACATAGCCCTAAGGCTCCGATCATCATATCATAATACGAGTAAATAAACTCATGTAACATAACAATAACATGTGTAGATATAGATTCCCGATACTATGATCAAATTAAGTATGCAAATGATTCTAAAAAATGGCACATTAAATCCTTTTAAGAGTCCTATCTTCTAACATGATTTCTATCGTAGATTATTGAGTTTACTTGTCATAGAGTGAAATTGTCACGGACCAAAAACCGACCCGGTCGTGATGGCGCCTATCGTAAAACTAGACCAGCCAACTTATTTCCAAATACTCCATATTTCATTTAAAACTTAAGTAAAACCATGTTATTAACAGAAATCCAATAGAAGATATAAAGTAAATAAAAACAAAGCGGAAAATTCAAGCCCGACCTTGGGTGTCACTAAGCCATGAGCAAAATACTACAACGGTTCAAAATAAAACACGACTAACATAGCGTGAGAATAGCCAACAAAATACACTAAAGGAAGATAAGGAAAGAGAAGGCGAGACTACGATCGTCAGGCAGCTACCGTGCAATCTCCAAGGAAAGTCCACCACTAAAATGATCAGCAACCGCTACCGTGACCCGAGATACCTGGATCTACACACAAGGTGCAAGGGGTAACGTGAGTACACCAACTCAGTAAGTAACAAGTCCAAACTATGGACTGACAGGTAGTGACAAACCAAACCTCAATAGGTAATATCATTAAACTGTACAGAAAAGTAGACATGCTTGCAGTTCAGGCAAAAACTCAACAGTAAATAAATACAATTTGACCAGTACGGAGTATAAAGCTTAGGAAATCTCTATGTACCAATGCATAGATAGCATGATCAATGTTCTGTGTACCTCCACTCACAAGTGCTCAACTCAACTACGGATGTACAGAAACTCATTAAGAAATTGATTCTTAGTGGAGTTGTCTTCTTGTTCTTGACACACCAGTGACTTCAATGCCAGATGAATATTGTTGTTGCTTGAGAGAATATCACTGAATTCACAAAGAATGGTGTGTCTTGCATCAGTTTTTTTATCACAATAGATAGTGATGTCAACTCTTGGTGTACGCTTCTTCCCAATGAGAAGTGACTACTGTACTGTCTGCACAACCACTTCTGGGCAGTTGCATTCCAGCTAGATAGTCGACTTTGTACTTCTGTTAGGACACACCAACGGACCAGGTCCTAGTTGTGTTCCTTTTCTGTGATAGTTGCTAGATGGTCACTTTCTTCTGCTACGTTCCAGCTGTTCATTTGACTTGTACTTCTGTCAGAGAACCCTAAGAGACCAGGTCCCTGTTGTGTTTCTCTTTATAATGTTTGCGTACAGTCATTGTCTTATGCTTGTGTCGGAGAACCTTAAGGAACCAAATCACCAAGTCCTTGTTGTGTTCTTCCCTGTGGTCGTTCATCCATTTGTTGATTTCAGACTTCGACCAGGTCATATGAAATGTATACCCTGTGGGCCTGGTTCTTTATCTGGTTCTTCACAACAAGTTTGTTAGATCATCAAAACATAAGAAACATAAGGCCAAGACATTGAAAACTCATCAATTTCCCCTTTTTTGATGATAACAAACTTAGGTGTGGATAATATTAGTTTAGAGCAGAAATAACCAGATAAGATACCAGAACTATACATAGTTTCCCCTTAATCTCAGATCTCTTTTTTCATTTTGATTTCCCTTTAATTTTAGATTTTCCAGGAACTGGTTCCCCCTTAATCTTAGAGCTCCTCCACTCACCTGAAATCTCCTAACAATATTCTTCCCCCTTTTGGCATCATTAAAAAGAGCACAAGAAAGTAATAGCATAAAGAAGTTTAACACAGCTAGGTCATACCACATATATGCACACAACATGACAGAAAATAAAAGTCAGAGAAACACAACATTGGACACGCAAAAAAGGGAGCTGTTTTGGTAATGTTTATATTGGACTGAGCAAGTCATGAGCAGTAATGGATAATATCAAATGCCATCACACAAAAAGAAAACAAAAATAAAACAACAGCCACAAAAGTTTGGAGCAAAAATAGCTGGACACTAAGAGGATCCTAGGGGACACTAGAAGAAGGAGGCTTGAAGGAAGAGACAGCAATGGTTTTGAGAATCAGGTCCAGTCGAGCATTTGCAGACAGTTGTTCTTCAAGTAATTGTGCCCGAAGTTTATCATTTTCCTTTGTCAGTCGTGCAACTTCCTCATTGACAGACTCAGGTCCTTTAGCTGCTTGACTGAGCTGAGTTTCTAGTATGGTATTTAGAGCCCTCAACCTTCTGATCTCTTCAGAAGCTACATTTTGAGCGTTGATCAGCTGAGAAATGGTCGAGATGCTTCCACCAACTCTTTCTACACATTCACATTCTTCTAAAGTGGTCTTAGAGAAGGTCTACTTGCGGGTGCCTACTCTGGGATTCCTAAGGGGACCTTATAGAATCTGAACACTTGAGTGAGGAGAAAGCCATATGGTAGCCCATGATTCCCACCTTTGAGGTTTGCCACCTTTTACATATGATCTATCATGATCGCTGGCAAATTGATTGGAACAAACTTATCAAGCGCTTCCATTAAGACCATATCTGATTTTGTAGCAATAGATCGCCTCTCAGAACGAGGTAAGAGCACTTTATTGACCAGTTCAAAGAGAAGTTGATACTCAGGAAGCAATACCTTCTTATGCACCTGTTCCCCCTGTTGAATAGCTTGCTCTTTTATGATAGCTCTCCTAAAGTTCACACCACAGACACCCTTAACTGAGGACGTACCTTCACACGGAATTCTCAGAACCTTTCCTAGTATTGAAGCGTCGAGTACAATGTCTACTCCATTTACGAGCGCATAAATGTGATCCCCCTCAATAGTGAAAAGAGGTGCATAAAAAGTTTGTACTGCATCTTCGTACACTAGAGGCATGCTAGCTCCCTTCAAACAAGTGTTCCCATTGTTGAAATTCCACAATCTCCAAAATTTGTCTCATGCCTGCCATCTCCGAAATTGCTAGAAGTACGACCGCACAACACTTTCTGAGTTCTTAATCTCTGCTGGCAAAGACTACTATCACAGGGCGTGGGCTTCAGTGAACCAATTTCTTTAACAGTTTCTCGTTTTCGTTTGCTAGAGCCTTCAGCAAACTTTCCTTTCCAGCTTGCTATCCCCACAATATTGTTCTTAGACACGGCTAGCTCACTTTGACTCTGTTTAGACTTGCTATTGTCCTTCACGGATGACCCTTTATGTTCCTTAATAGTTTCATCGGAAGCCTTTTCCATAGACTTTTGAGCTTTCATAGATTGTTGTACTAAGGAACCAGGTTCCCTTGGAGCTTCTTTGTCAATCCAGTTTACTGAGATACTCTTATTAGTGACAAAATCCCTTGGATTCATTTTTCTCTTTTTCCTTGTCTTGACACTCCTCTTACTTTTCTGCAATATGGATTCAAAACTCTTTTGTTGTTTGACCTAATAGTGGGAGATTTGGAGGAAGACTCTACGAGCTTGGAGTGATCAGGAGGTGCAGGAGTGAGTTTGCATAGAAGAGAATCAGGTTCATCAGAAGGTTTTTCTAAGAATATCTCATGAGCCAAAGACTCGAGAAGTGTTGTGGTTCTTACATGTCCTAGGAATGACCCTGGTACTCAGACGATAGATATGACCCTTCATTCATCAAACTCTCAGCAGTTATAGCCATGATGTTATGCACTACTTCTTTTTCTGGTGACTCTTTGAGAGTCACAAAGTCCAACATGGAGGAGTTTAGATACTGATCAAGATCATCCTCAGGGGCTTCTGAAACTTGAGGAATAAAACCTCCTGAGTGTTCTTTGATGAGATCATAGGAGTGACTAGACATAGGGTTTTCAAAATGATGGTAAATAGGATTTATCAGAAAAGGGAAAACTGTAGGAACTGGGGAGGAGCCAGGAGTGGGTAAGGTAGTAGAAGGCGCGAAATAGTGACACTCTGGGGATGATTTCAAGGATAATAAGGAAGTGGGAGCGGTGTTAATAGTGGGAGAAGGAGATGATTGTTCGATCGCCATTAGAGGAGTACTTGGTAGATGAGTAGATTGAGAGAGAGAGTTGAAGAAAAGATCCCAGCTATACAAAGGAGATGAAGGTTCATGACTTGCCGTGAGAGAGAGATAAAGTTTTATTGGAAGAAGGGCTAATGATGAGAAAGAGAGAGAAACAGATTCTGAATAGTTCTGAAAATGGCGGTAGGTTTGTGGGAAAGTGTTACCATGCAGACAGGATGAAAGGATTTGAAAGACAAGGCATGCCATGCAGACTTTGAAAAGTCGGACGATGTGGCAGTTGAGTTAATTTTGTTAAATACATTTTTTTTGAGAAGGCATGCAGAATACGCACATTACTACTAACCTGAGGTACAGGAACTTGATGCTAGAACAATATTTTGAAAAAGATTGTAGCAGCTCCTCTCTCGCAGTTCATAACTATACCTTTAGCTTCTATGATCGTCATGCGTGTTTACCTACAACGGTATTGATGTGAGTTAGGTTTGGTCAGAAAACACTTTAGCTAACTTTACCTGACGGTGTCTTGCATATCCAGTTGATGGAGGATCAGGTTCTTCATTAGACTCTTTATGACCCCCTCTTCACCTTGGTTGATCCAGAATGTTCTCTACTCAAGGCTTTGATACAAATATCTAGAATTTGGTCTTCTATTCTGCAAGACTTTCCACAGATCAGCCCTTTCTTTATTTTGACCCTCAAAAGATAATCTCACCCCTCAATGTGCTTGGTCCTCTTGTTTTGAGATTCTTCTTTAGTTGTTGACGAGGCCATTGAGTTCTGCTTTCTTGTTTCCCAAAGGATGAGGCATGAATCATGACAAGAGAATCGTTCCAGAAGTGCTTTTCCTTTCCACAAAAAAACCTGCATAGTTAACCTCATCATACCCAACATGATTAAAAACACAGTCACCTGAAGGGTAACACAGGACCAGGTCCTGAGTTCCCTTAAGGTATCTCAAACTTCTATGGGAAGCCTTCAAGTAGGATTCCTATGGACTTACACTTTGGATTCTATTCAGGAGTGGAGATACAAAAGGGACTAAAGAAAAAGATTTTTTTTGAATACTCATCTTAACTGTAGAATAAAGGAAGGTGATTGACTTGTCACGTAGACGGGAGCCTTTGTGTTTCCAATTTGAGACTGAAGTTTGATTGGTAGGGGAGATTTGGAGGTTAATTTGATTTCTCCACACTCTGTGTTCTGTTGCTTGTGGAATGCCATGAGCTGCATCTCTACTCTTCCTTCAGCTTCAATGGTAGTATGTGAAGTACCAGGTTCCTTGTGAGATGTGGAGGATGATGTTGCATTGTCTTTCGTCAGTCTCCTTCATCTTACTCATTTTATCAGCCTCCCTATTTGAAGCCTCAGTTATTGCCCAGGGACCAGAGTTGGTTCATCATATTGATCATCACCGTTTCTTCCTTGGCTAGAGGAGGTGTCTTATTGAATACCCCATGAGCACATCCTTCCATTTAGTGTGCCCTTTGTTGGAGACTTTGAGGCCTTGCTTTGTGGAGAGTACCCCAGAAGGATTCCTTCGTTCGTCCTTTGCATTAAACTTCTCAAGCTGATGTCGCGCCCCAAAACTCGAGGAGCACGACCGGCGTTCAACCGAGTAAACCTGACTGAGCAAGCCTATTAGATTTCATTCTACCCAAGCTAGTTCATGAATAAAGAGGGAATGTTATCTCATTTTATCAAAACACTAAGCAAGCTTCCATTTCGTTTCCATTAATGACTTCATTCATAGTTTACAAAACATTACAAGTTTATAAGTTTAATGAAAAACATGTTTATCAAGTACAAACCTTTCTAGTCCGGACTCCCAATATCAACCACCACCCAGAAACAATCTACGGAGCCTCTAACTACAAGAAAAGAGAAATGGAGAAATGCCGGCAATAAGGCTCCGGCTATACCTCAAAACGTGATGAGAAAATAAACAAAAATACATGTCATGACCCCCGGGATGAAGTGGGCTCACCAAGACTACTGGGAAGAGAGTACCGCTATCACTAGCCGATGTCGCCCGTTGTGGAACCACCTGTATCATAAAATGATACAGCGCCCCCGGCAAAAGGGACGTTAGTACCGTCAAATAGCACTAGTATGTAAGGCTAAAAGTCCTCTTTCAAAATAGAATGTCCATATAAGCAGAGATATCACATAGAAACAATAAGTCACTATCAACAATATCCAAATAACTAATTGAAACATAACGATTTTCAAGTAAGAAAATAGAATATATATGTATTTGGTTGGGAGATCACTAGCACCGATATTTCCACCGTCTTTGTTAGCATGGAGTCCGATCACGCCCGATAAGCTAGGCCATCTGCCCACAGACAATGTGGTTTGACATTATGATGCGAAAGAAAGTTGTCCCAAGAGTAGTACCACCATGTGCGCAACATGGAGTCTGATCTCCACTCGATCAGCTAGGCCGCCTTCCCACATGTGCCGTGTGGATTGGCTTTTTCTTTTCCAATTCACAGGTATTAGTTTCATACCACTTTTAGGGAATAATAACAATTTCACCAATATTTCAATTTTATCCCAAATCACACTCCACACCTATATCGGCACGTGTAGTTTCAGGTGTGGGCCTTATGACCCACCCTTCCTCGGTCTTGCTAATGATACTACCAAAAACATTTTTAGTTTAATTGCACACAAAGATAACACATATATAGAAATGTATTCATCCCAGAATCTTTCACATTGTACAAATCTTTATTAGAATATTCAACTATCCACATTAATAATATTCTCTTGGCTCTTTGGGCCTTTCACAAAATTCGTTATTCATGGCACGGTGGCCGCATTCTATATTCCATACTTTCACTTCTTTTAATTTCAAGGGTCATCACCAATTACCAATGTACAAAGTATTCCAGAAATCATATACCTCAAGTTCATTAGCAATTGAAACTTTAAACACAAAAGGTTTCCTTCCCAAAGACTAGGGCATACTAACCAGCAATAGATACACACATCAAAATCATAAACAAGCAATATACCAATTATTCTTGAATTACTCTTTCCCAATCACAATAATGTACAGTTTCAAAACTGGAGTATGTAAGAACTCGAATCACAGTGAATACATTATAAGACAAGGCATTAGTTTAAACAACAACTTATTGGCATAAATTGAGTACCAAAAGCTTTTAGGCAATTCTGTTTTCGAAGTCATTTTAAAACAGTTGAGTCGAGGCTCATTTCATAATCTGTTTCATATTTTCTCATTTCATAGGCATCATAAGGCACAAATATAACTTATGTCCTTGGCACTTTATCCACATTCTATTACCCCAATTCATTTAATGCATTTTCAAGCATCTTTATAGATTATCAACAACTAGACACACTCAATCAAAGCAGTTGGTACACATAAGAGTAATTAAGCATATCGAGTTTTTCTCACCCAATTGGTATACTAGTTTTCATTTAATATACAACTCAAGCCATGCCATTTTAATAAGCAAACCTTACTTTAGACATTTATCGTTTGATATAAGGCTCGTCCGGAATAATCAAGTTAATGAATTTATATGGGATAACCCGGAATATAGAAATTAGGAATTTTGAGTCAACCATACTTGAACTTATGAAAACATTTATGGAATTTGATTCTAAGAGAGAAAGTTTAGCCAACATACTTTGTTGAGCTTTCCTTAAGTTACAACAATGCCCCAATACTTCTAGCGATAATAATCTATAGGAAGATGACAAAAATTTATTAATAGTTAGAAAGACCCCCATGGTGCAACTCTCTTAGGGATTTCATCGAACACCTAACATGTGAAATAGACTTCAAGGTCCTATACTTGAAACCCCTTCTTTTCTCAACTAATTTCAACAAGAAACTCCCCCAAAATAGTTGAAAATTCCACATACTACAACCTAGTGCACATCCATGGCTTATTTCTGACCCTACCATATATTTAAACTCTTAACCTCTTGCGTTAAAGCTCTAGGAGTAGGACTTACCCGGATGGATGATAATATCGTGGCTAGCTTCCTTGATTCTTAAAAATTTGAACAAGATTAGGTGATTTGGAGTGCTAGGTTCCCTCTTTGTCTCTCTATATTGTTCTTGCTTCACTCTAAAATCAGTAGAAAATGACCCCAAATGAAGCCCCAAAGCCTATATATTACAATGGGGTCGGGTTAGAAAATTAGAAATTTGGAGCCTCGGAACAGATCTGCGATCACATTTGCGATCGCAAAGCTGACATGCGGCCCGCAAAATGGACTGCAAAAATGCTCCCAAAACCTGACACATTGTCTGGGTATGCGGCAGAAATGCGGTCCGCATACCCGTTCTGCGGTCGCATAATGCACCGCAGAACTGCCCCTTACAAAATTCCAAGGGAAATATGCGACGACTATGCGGTCCGCATATCGGTTATGCAATCGCATACTTGACCGCATAGTTGACCTCAAATTTGATCAACACACCGACTCATTTTGCGGTGACTATGCGGTCCGCATACCTGATATGCGACCGCATTCTCGACCGCAGAATCGCACTTTTTTGGGAAACATTATTCTTTGACTTTTTAATGCATAGACTAGTTTAAAAAGGTCCGAACCTCGGTTCTAACACATATTCCTAGTTTGGCACTACGAGATCTCGGGTTTTAGCAAAAAAATTCACGGGGCCTTACAGTTGATCCTTCCTGTTGTCGAGAGCATGTCATTTTCAGTCAAAATGGTTCTCATATGGGTTGTCTTTTAGTCAAGAGGGCATTTTCTTCCATTTGGCAGCTCATGGTAGGTTTTGATTCAGGAGGAACCTGATCAAACACCTGTTCACCAAGTAGAAGCAGTATTTACTGCCTTTGCCCAGAAGTTCTTAGCGATTCCATAGTCGATGAGCATCGTCCATGCCACATTTTCCAGTTCCGTTCTTTTTTTCAACAATACCATTTTGCTGTGGAATCCTTGGTGTTGAGAAATTGTGCGTGATCCCTTCTCCCCCTTTTTTTGTCTGAATCCTTTGGCAAGAACCATTAACACTTCGAGAGTCTTCTTCTTTATTTTGTGAACCCGTGTCCAGGTGACTCTTGAGTTTGGCAGACCACGGACCAGGTCCTGCTGAGTTAATTTATTCGGAGGTGAGAAGCTTGCATATACCAATCCTTCATGCGACTTCACCTATCTCATACCATCAGCTTATGGAGATTCATAATTAATCGAAGTGGTTGTTCTTGTTTCCTTTGTCCACTGAGACCACTTGGCTAGTTATCAGATTGGTGACTGTACTTTTCAGGCCATTCACATAGTACACGTTCCCACCTGAGTGCCAAAAGAATCTTTTCAACTTTTCATTCACTGAGAATGTACCCTCTACTTCCTTTTTAAGGATATATTCCCTTCCTACAGGGCTTTCAGTGAGAAGAGATTTATGATGTTTTTCAGTTGCGTGCTTTTAAGCATCCACAGACCATAGTCCATCGCAGTCTGTTTCCTCTCACTATTCCCTGCACATACAAATCAAGGGTTAGATTTAGGAACCCAAACTAGTTTGGGTCCCTTGTTATGATAGAAAGGATGAATGAGGGCTTTCCTAGTCCATGCAGGCAATATCCGCTTTTTGCGAGTGGTACCTGGTCCTTTGTTAGTAGCCACTTTATCAATAAACACTTTGTTTTTCTGAGCAGACTGAACCCTGGCCTGGCAATTTTCTTTAAAATGCCCATTGTTCCCACAGTGGATACATAGCCATTTATTAGGTACAGTGACATACTTGTTGTGAGGGTTGTAAGGAGTTTTCTCCCTTTGGAACCTGATGCCCTACTTGTTCCCACTATTGTTAAGATACATGGTAGTGACAGCATCTGAGGACCAGGTCCACTTCAGAGATTTCTCAAGATCAATTCTTACTTTCTCCAATTCAACTTGAAGTTACTGATTCTTCTCAAGTTCACTACAGAGACTGGTTTTCACAACATTTAACTCCTTTTCAAGCATGATGTGAGTCTTACTGTCTACTTCCTTCCCTTTCCCAAGACTTACATTCATATGTTCTCTATTGAGTCCCTCAATGGTTTCCTCTAGATCAGTGCATATTACTAACAGGTCATCCTTTTCTTCTTCAGTAGATGCAATTTTTTCTTCTAAGGTATGTTTCTTATTATTAAGGCCTTCTATTATTTCTTTTAGATCAACAACTACTACCATCAAATCATCTCTGTCATTTTCCACACTAGTTATTCTTTAATTCAAGGCTTCCTATTCTTTTTCAAGATTAGCTACGGTCTCATTTAAGTCCCTACACAGACAACTAGATCATCTCTAGATTGTTCGACCTCTCCTAGTTGTATGTTCAGGATCTCCTTATCATTTATAAGGCTATAATAGGCATCAATTATGACATTAGATAAAGACCTTAGCTTCTTAGAAGATTAGGATTTCAGATTCCTCTGAACATCCCTGAAGTTTACTTTATCGTCTTCATCTTCTTTATCATCATCATTTGATTGAGCCATCAGCGCGAACAATGAATCATACTTCATTCCTTCAGTTTCCACTGCCATCATGGAACTGTTTTCTGCATCTGATTCCCTTTTGGATTCACTCGAGGAGTCTCCCCAAGCAGCAAGGGCCTGCTTAACAATATTGTCAGTAGCACTTTTTCGATTGAATCATTTATCTGGAACCAGGTTCCTTTTTCCTGTTTTGTCAGGATTTTGCTTTTGTTTCGCGAGTGGGCAGCCTTTGATGAAATGCCCTGACTTTCCACATCTATTATAGAGATCATTGTTCCTTGTTTTACTTGAACTACTCCACTTTGGTATAACACCATTTCTTCGAACCATCTTTTGAAATCTCTTAGTAAGATAGGCCATGTCACTATCTTCATCACTTGAATCGCTGCTTTCAGCCTTAGGTACCAGGTTCCTTTCCTTCTTGGGCTCTCTTTTTTCACTGTCTTTCTTTCTTTTCATCTCGTATGTCTTCAGATTACCAATCAACTCATCCATGGTCAGAGTTTGTAGATCTTTAGCTTTAGTGATGGCATTTGCCTTACTTTCCCAAGACCCAGGTATAAGGATTTTCCTTACAAGCTTGTTTCTGGGAATGACATCTCCAAGTGAATGAAGCTCATTTATGATGGAGGTGAATTTGGTGTGCATATCTTGTATGTACTCATCATCCTTCATCCTAAAGAGCTCATATTCAGTGGTGAGCATGTCGATCTTGGATTGTTTGACCTGAGTAGTTCCTTCGAGTGCGGTTTGTAAAGCTTCCCATATTTCTTTGGAAGTATCACAAGCTGAGACTCTGTTGTACTCATCAGGTCCTATGCCACACATCAAGATTTTCTTGGCACGATAGTTCTTTTCTACAGCTTTTCTGTCTATATGGTTGTACTCTTTTCTCCCTTTCGGCACCATTGGTCCTGTTTCTTCAAGCTTCTTCATGGGAACATATGGACTATCACAAATGATGTCCTACATTTCTGAATATTCTTCCATCATAAAATCATGCATGCGGGTCTTCCACCAGCCATAGTATTGACCATTGAATCTGGGAGGTCTATAGGTTGATTGTCCTTCTTCAAAGTTTGGTGGATCAGCCATTGAGGATCCTTCCTAGGTGTTAGCCTGATAGGAGAAACCTCGCTCTGATACCAATTGTTAGTTTATATGAGTCCACCAAACTATAGAGTACCTGGTCCTATATGAGATGATGCTTAGAATGCTGTAAAGACTGAAAGTAAAGAAGACAAGAAATTTTTGTGTGGAAAAATCCCACCACACAAGGGGATCAAAAAACCACAACCTACTCTTGTAGGCTTTTAACTTTACTAACTTGCAATCTCCCTATTACAAGCCACTTTGCAAAAACCCTATTGCAAAGACTGCAACTAACTTTTGATGCACCCACCACAAGCCACTCTATAACTATCCTAGTTACACAGACTTTAAATTTATGACTATCCCTAGTCACAACATAACTCAGAAGTTTACGAATTTTGGTTTATTCCTAAGACAATGCTTCTAAGAAAGCAAATTAGGAATTACAATGACGAACAAATAACAAGATTACAACTCAACTACGGATGTACATAAACTCATTAAGAAACTGATCCTTAGTGGAGTTGTCTTCTTGTTCTTGACACACCAGTGACTTCCATGCCAGATGAATATAGTTGTTTCTTGAGAGAATATCACTAAATGCACAAAGAATGGTATGTCTTGCACCAAGTTGTTTTATCATAATAGATAGTGATGTCAACTCTTGGTGTACGCTTCTTCCCAATGAGAAGTGACTGTTGTACTGTCTGCACAGCCACTTTTGGGCAGTTGCATTCCAGCTGGATAGTCAACTTTGTACTTCTGTCAGGACACACCAATAGACCAGGTCCTAGTTGTGTTCCTTTTCTGTGACAGTTGCTAGATGGTCACTTTCTTCTGCTACGTTCCAGCTGTTCATTTGACTTGTACTTCTGTTAGAGAACCCTAAGAGACCAGGTCCCTATTGTGTTTCTCTTTATAATGTTTGCATACAGTCACTATCTTGTGCTTGTGTCGGAGAACCCTGAGGAACCAAATCACCAAGTCCCTGTTGTGTTCTTCCCTGTGGTCGTTTATCCATTTGCTGATTTCAGACTTCGACCAGGTCACATGAAATGTATACCCTGTGGGTCAGGTTCTTTATCTGAATCTTCACAACAAGTTTGTTAGATCATCAAAACATAAGAAACATAAGGCCAAGACATTGAAAACCCATCAATAAGCATCATGAAAAATTGAGTTCCTCTGACTCAACTCTTCCATAACTATATTTCTTACCAACCGTCTTCGTGGATGTAGGCATCGTCATATTATGAATAAGATAGAGTTTAGGAAATTGAGTTCTTACAACTGAGCTCTACCACATGATCTAGAGTGCGAAGAAAGAGTGATAGTCCTAAATGCCCTGTAGCCTCCTACTTATAAGTGTGGTGCACAACACACTCATAAATAAGACTCTACTAGACACGGCTTGTAGACTACCTAGGACAGAATTGTTCTGATACCACTTTTGTCATGATCCAAACCGATGAGCCGCGACGGGCACCCGGTACTTTACTCAACCGAGTACCAACGTAATGTATCTTTTGTATCATTCTATCATAGGTAAATGAACCAGAGTAAAGCATGAGGGAATACGAACTTATACATATGTTATACTGGCTTATAAGACCAAAATGATCACTCGTACACTAAACATAGGCCGACAAGGCCATACAATTTTTCACGTACATGACATATATCTACAAGCCTCTAAGAGTACATAAATGTCACAAAGGTCGGGACAGGGCCCCTCCATACTAATCAATACATGTCATAATCATACTGACCAAATGAGTAACTCCTGAGCAAATGGAGCGCACCAACACCTTCCGCTGAGCTGATAGCCTACTTGGAGGATTCTTGACTGTCAATCGAGACCTGCGGACATGAAACACAGCATCCCCAAGCAAAAGGGACGTTAGTACAAATGATGTACCGAGTATGTAAGGAATGAAAATCAGTAAATAATTGACATGAGAGAAACATGGAGTAAAAGACTTAACATGTATGTCTGAATAGCTCTGTGAATCATTTAATACAATAATGTCATGCATATGCGTATAAATGTCATGCCATGCATAGGTATATGTATTCATAATATCATTAAGCCTCTGTAATGCAAGAGAAGTATGTCAATAAAATCTCTCGGAACATCATAAGACCATTATACCTCTAACTAATATCATGACATAAACTTTGTCAACTTATGTATTTTCTGACACCCATGAACAGGCGATAGAATAATAAGACATATGGGGAATCAAGAACGTAGGAACCTCTATTATTTCTATGAATAGAGTCATTTATAGAAGTTGTGTGTTTGCTCATTTCGTGTTACGCCCCGCAATATTATGCTAATATTACGTCTCTCAGTATTATATTACGATAATGTTACATCATGCAATATTATATTACGATAATGTTACATCCTGCAATATTATATTACGATAATGTTACATCCTGCAGTATTACATTACGATGATGTTACGCTTTGCAATATTAAATTACGAAGATGTTGCACCCTGTAGTATTGTACGTTGAATTTGTCGTAAGGTAATTGACATCAGTCCAAGGAAAAGATTGTTCGGGGATTATAAGGATTATGTTATTTTACAAGTGATGAGTAAATTCATAAAGATGAGAGGGGAGCAAGCCAAAGAAATGAATTTTCGTCCAAGTTTGGCATGTTGGGATAAAATACGGGTCGAGCGTTAATACCCGATATTTATGGACTAGTACCATACAAGGTACTATATGACCATGATAGTATGATATATAAAAGGGTATATAAAATAAGTAGTATTTTAAGTAATTTGAGATAATTCTTAATTATGCGGGTAATTGGTTAATTAATTGGGTAATGGGATTAAGGAGTCTAACGTGGCAACAAGACCATGTCACTCATATTACGAGTGAAATGGTGGAAAATTTAAGTAGTATGTGGAAGCAAGACCTTATCCCAATTATGACTCATATTATGAGTGAAATGGTGGACAATTTAAGTAGTATGTGGCAGCAAAATCTTGTCCAATTTTCTTTCAAGCTAAGAATTAGAACACCTTAATGATATGAAATTATGAAGAGCATATGTTCCAAGATCCATGCTCATGTCATTTTTTATCATGTGAATTTATAGAAAGGTCTCATAGAAAAGTCTTAGGATGCAAGAATTCAAGATTAAACATCTTAGCAATGTGACTCTAAAGAAGCCCGGTATAATCTTTCTCAAAAATATCATTCGGATTTTCCCTACTCAAGGTATGTTAAGGCTATCCCTTCTTTTTTTTGGCATGATCCATACGATACAAACAAAATGTGCAAATGCACAATTTCCATACATGACTCTATTCATAGAAATATTAGAAATGTTTATTTTCTTGATTCCCCATGTGTCATATTATTCTATCATCTATTCATGGGTCTCAGAAAAATACGTAAGTCGAAAAAGTTTACTTCATGATATTATTCAAAGGTATAATGGTCTTATGACACTCCAAGAGATTTTATTGATGTACTTTTCATGCATTGCATTTATGTACATTGACCCACGACCATATGGCATTAAATACACGTATATATGTATATATCTATATGTATATGGGATATGGGAAACGGTTACGATGTTATATACGCACCACCACCTGATCAGTTGGTATACGTTGATGATTTTGCCCACAGTGGCCGAGATGATATGATGGGATGCCCTTAGAGGTTGATGATGTTATGAAATATGTATCTATGCATGACATGACATTTATACGCATATGCATAACACTATAAGTATTTCATGATTTACAAAGTTTTCCAGACTTACAGGTTGAGTAAATTACTCTATATTTCTTCCATGTCTGTTATGTACTTATTTATGTGCCTTACATACTCGGTACATTATTTGTACCGACATCCCTTTTGCCTAGGGACGCTGCGTTTCATGCCCATAGGTCACAGGTCGAGAGCCCTCCAAGTAGGCTATCAGCTCAGCGGAAGATGTTGGTGCGCTCCATTTACTTCGGAGTTGCTTGTTTGATTAGTATGATTTAGATGTGTATTGTTTGGTATGGCGGGACTCTATCTCGACCTTTATGAAAATTATGTATTCTTGTAGGCTTGTAAACAGATGTCATGTACGTAAAAGATTGTATGGCTTTGTCGGCCCATGTTCAGTATACGAGTGGTTATCTTGGTCTTATAAGCCCGTACTTCATATGTATAAGTCTGTATTCCCTCATGCTTTACTCCGGTTCATTTACCTATTATAGAATGATATGAAAGATATGTTACGTTGGTACTCGATTGAGTAAGGTACCGGGTGCCCGTCGTGGCCCATCCGTTTGGGTCGTGACAAAAGTGGTATCAGAGTAGTTCTGTCCTAAGGAGTCTACAAGCCGTGTCTAGTAGAGTCTTATTTATGGGTGTGTCGTGCACCACACTTATAAGCAGGAGGCTATAGGGCATTTAGGACTATCACTCTTTCTTCCTACTCTAGATTGTGTGGTAGAGCTCAATTGTAAGAACTCAATTTCCTAAACTCTATCTTATTCGTAATACAACGATGCCCACATCCAGAAAGACAGTTGGTAAGAGATATAGCTGTGGAAGAGTTGAGTTAGAGGAACTCAATTTTTGCAGCATGCTTATGATGGATAAATATGAGGTATTCAGCAGATCATGTGTATAGTAAGACGTGTAAGCCTCTTGATAAGGAACCTTATGGCAAGAATATTTATCCACCTTTATGGTGAAAGACAATGAGAGATTCAGAAGAAATACAAGTTTCGAGAAGTAAAAGAAGCAAGATGAAGAAGGATACGAGGTACCCAGTTAATAATGATTTTCATTATTTACCATTCAGGGAGGGAGATATAAGCATTTTAAGTTACCTTCAACAATGACAGATGTATGTACAATCGGCCACACCGATCTCAGTTATGCCCTATGGGAGATAACAGACATAGTATAAGAGAAGGACAGGATAGCAGGATCCGGCTGGGGATAGAGTAACCCAAAAATGGTGAATGGATTGTTTGCATTAGTTGACATTTCCGAAGGATAGTGCAAATATGCTAATAGATCTCCTTGTGAGACACCTAGATGATGCACCCTAAAATACTATAGCTAGATATGAGCACTACAAAGATAGGCACTGAAAGTCCGGAAGGGATAAATATTACCTTAGTGTGACTGTCGTCCCTAGTAGAGCGAGGATGTTGAGCAACCCGAAGAGCCGATGAATGAAGCAAGGAGAGCTAAAAGCAAAAGAATGTCGTGTTAAAGTTTTCACAAGAAAGAGATAGGCAGAAATATTAGCAGAGTAATGAGAAGAGGGATAAGGAAGAATTATGAGTGAGATGTGATACATGAATGACAACAGTAGGTCAAAAGATGGCAATATTATAGAGTCTATAGTCAAGTGAAGGAAGAGACGAAAGGTGATGGGCCTTAAGACAACAAAACAGTATAGGCCATATAGTCACATCCTTATTTTGAGAAATAAGTTCGCAACTCTAATGTGATTAACAGAAGGAGAAGTTAGACCCTAGAGTAATAGAAATTAGTATGGACTGGTGAACAAGATAAACTAAAAATGAGTTATGGACTAAATGATTTGATAATAGTTAGCATCATGAGAATTTCAGATTTGCATTCCGGCGATAATAGAATGGACAACAGAAGACGATTCATGAGAAACTCAGATAATGGTCATTCAAGAAGACGTTTCCCTAAGGCAAGCACTACGATCAAAGTTAAGCTTAAGGGATTGCATGTGTTAGTTTCACTAAGCATCACCATTGCGAGTAAGGGAATTTGTTATCCTTGATACAGAAGGATTGCCGCAAGGCGAGTAAGGGTCATTGATGTTGTGAAAGGATGCCAAAGATAAAGAGGTAAAACATCTATAGGTAGATCCTCGTGGCTTCAGCTCTTAGTACTCCCCTAAAGTGGGAAAATATGGAGTGATGTGGCATTACGTCAGAATTAAGTGGTTCTAGTGACTATAGAATGGTAAAGGAAGAATGCGATAAAAATAAAAAAGGAATGAGATTGCACATATTCAAATCCTATAGATATGCTATGATTCCAGAACATTATGCGAACACAACGTCAAGGAGAAGAGGTAAAGGTTCCTTCCTGAGATGTTATTGATAGATAAGGATCCAGTGCGGGACGTAAGTTAAGATAAAGGAAATGACCCATGAAGGATTACGCAGAATATTGATATGAGAATAAGCCAATGAAGTCGTTAGTAGTTGATTCAGGAAGAGCCTAGTTATGGCTAGACAAGAGGATACAGACAAATCAACAGATCGTGCAAGATAAACATAGTGAACCCCAACATGGGGAATTCAGTCTCGCAAATGTGACATTGTAATACTTGAGAAATGTTCAGATAGGAGTCGGGGTAGTTAAAGGTACCGTATGAATGATATGGAAATAAAAGATAGTCTCACTAGGAAGACAGTCAAAACTTCAGTTCAGGAGCAACCCTATAAGCACAAGGGCATGGAAATAAGTAACTACGGATAATTATAGGCAAGGAAGAACATAAAAAATTCCACCAAGTATACAAAGTAATAAGCTTACAGCTTCACAAAAGTCAGAAGGTCTTCCCTAAGTGCTACAACTAAAGACTAACTGAGGAAATAAGGAAGAAGGCTTCAACCTAAGCACAGTGACCTAAAGAGGAAATGGTCATGTAAAAAAAAATAGTCTCACTACAACATTGTATGCACTCCATGAGAAAGTTGCACCTACCATGGCTAAGGAACGGGAAGAAAAATCAAAAGTAATATTCGAGACCATGTGAGTTGCACAAAAATTTCCGACATGCGTGGGAACTAAGATAAGCTAAGTATACACGCAACAGAGGAGCAGAAAGACTAGGAAAAGTAATTGCCTATGTTTAAAGAAAGCTGAGAAGGAACGAATGGAATTATTCGATTAATGATCCAGAATTAGTTACGTTATGAACGCACTTAAGAGTTCAGAGTTTTATACATACAATATATATGTTGACAATCATATAGACATAGAAGCCTTCGGTATAAGTTAAAGGAAAGAATTGAGCCCAGGGAATAGACAAAGGATTGAGTTGTTAGAAGATTGTATCATGGATATTCCATAATGCCCATGAAAGGTTAAAGTAATAACTAATAATACCATGAGCTGCAGATCGAGAGATAGCTTAAGCCTACCTAAAGAATGATCAGAAGGAAGAGGAAACTAAAGAGTTACAACAACAAAGTAAATTAGGAGTCTGATTATTGGACACAGAAAATTATAGAAATCATGATTGAGAACATTGCAGGATCGCTCTTAATATCAGAGGTACAAGAGAGATAGTACAGTAGCCATATTCTATAATGGTCTATAATAAAGTTAGTTAGAAGAGTACCAGCCTCATAAGAAGTCAATATGAAGCTCCCACCATAGTGTGTATGCACTAGAGGTGCAAGTATTATAATAGAGCTTCAAGTTATGGACATGAATTATACCTATGTGGAAGGGAGATCATGAAAGAAATAGAAAATATGATGCAAGATTTAAGATAAATAAGGTAAAGGTGAACAACGTACGAGATAATCAAATACAGTAGGCTGTGATTAGTCCATACTTCGGATAAAAGGCTAGAAGCGCGGGGATTTAATATCTAGACATGATAGTGGCATCGTCAGTGACATATCTTATAGCCTATGGTTTCTAGGTATCGAAAGGTCTAGTTAAGAAAGTAAAAGAAGAGTTAGAGACGATGTGATATCTCGCTTGATGTTCCAAAATGACTTAAGGAAACCTATGATGCAAGCAAGTTGAAGGAAGGTTGCGAGTAATATAAATATATATGGGTAGGTCGCAAGATTAAGTATGGCAGAGCGACAAGGTTTTAGGAAGGAAAGAGTAAGGATACGAAAGGGAGAGTGAGAATGTGACGAGAATGGATAAGTCCTCAGGATTAAACCCATAAAAACAAGCGAGCTAATGGTTTTTCTAAGTTATAGAAAGCTCAGTATAGCCTGAATGAACTTAAAGGAGTGTAAGACTAATATCATTTGAAAGAGATGAGGGTGTAATTGTGGTAGATAAAGAATAACATTTGGGCCTTCGATTGAATAATGATTTGAAAAAAAAAGGATTTCATGGACGACACTGGATTTGGATACCCCCCCCCCCAATAAGGTGAATCACATTGAGATACTTTGAAATACGATTATGTAAATCACTTCAAATATTTCTCAATGCAATGTAAGACCTAGAGGCAAGGTATTACGTAAGAAGATTCAAGTTATCAGTGGTACATTGTAGATCAATATTAAGGCAAATCATAATGGATGGACGAAAGTCACAAAGTGTGAGCTTAGATTAGGTCGTCATTCTTAAGATGAACAGTAATGAGGAAGCATTAAAGGATTTAGATTAATACATATGGGATAAGCAACAAGAGTAAGTTGGAATTTGGTAGCAGCCCTCAACAACGATAAATCGAAGTAAGAGTTATGGTATAATATGACATACCTAGATACAGTAAAATCACGTAGATAGATAACCGGGTCTATGAAACAAGACTTAGCAATTTTCATAATTTGAACGAAATACCGAGGAAAGAAATTTAGTATACCTACAAATGCCCATAGGGATATTTTATCAAGCTTTGTATGTGTTTGCAAAGTGAGGTCTAGAGATTGGCTAGAAGCTAGAGCAAAAAAAAGAGTCGCATAGGCGCACTTACAAGGTCAGTGTCATACAGGCTGCATGACAGAAGGTAGCAACGGTTACGAGATTGGAAAGATTTCGACCACAAGTAGTGGTATGGGAAAAAGGCCTAAAGGGGGGAATGCCCTGGCCTTTGGATTTATTCACAAAACAACTGCCTAAATGGCAAGGAGAGTATTAAGGTATTCACAAGAGCTATAAGTTATGAAAATGATAAGAGCATCAGTCAACATTCGAGGATGAATGTTCCAAAGGGGGGAATGATGTTACGCCCCGCAATATTACACCGATATTACGTCTCTCAGTATTATATTACGATAACGTTACATCCTGCAGTATTATATTACGATAATGTTACATCATGCAGTATTATATTACGATGATGTTACATCCTGCAGTATTACATTACGATGATGTTACGCTTCGCAATATTAAATTACGAAGATATTGCACCCTATAGTATTGTACGTTGAATTTATCGTAAGGTAATTGACATCAATCCAAGGAAACGATTATTCGGAGATTATAAGGATTATGTTATTTCACAAGTGATGAGTAAATTCGTAAAGATGAGAGGGGAAGCAAGTCAAAGAAATGAATTTTCGTCCAAGTTTGGCATGTTGGAATAAAATACGGGCCGAGTGTTAATACCGGATATTTATGGACTAGTACCATACAAGGTACCATATAACCATGATAGTATGATATATAAAAGGGTATATAAAATAAGTAGTATTTTAAGTAATTTGAGATAATTCTTAATTATGCGGGTAATTGGTTAATTAATTGAGTAATGGGATTAAGGAGTCTAACGTGGCAGCAAGACCATGTCCCAATTATGACTCATATTATGAGTGAAATGATGGAAAATTTAAGTAGTATGTGGTAGCAAGACCTTATCCCAATTATGACTCATATTATGAGTGAAATGGTGGACAATTTAAGTGGAATGTGGCAGTAAAATCTTGTCCAATTTTCTTTCAAGATAAGGAATTAGAACACCTTAATGATATGAAATTATGAAGATCATATGTTCCGAGATCCATGCTCACATAATTTTTGATCATGTGAATTTATAGAAAGGTCTCATAGAAAAGTCTTAGGATGCAAGAACTCAGGAATTCAAGATTAAGCATCTTAGAAATGTGACTCTAAAGAAGTCCGGTACACAAACGAAACGTGCAAATGCACAATTTTCATACATGACTCTTTTCATAGAAATATTAGAAATGTTTATGTTCTTGATTTCCCATGTGTCATATTATTCTATCATCTGTTCACGGGTCTCAGAAAAATACGTAAGTTGAAAAAGTTTACTTCATGATATTATTCATAGACATAATGGTCTTATGACACTCCAAGAGATTTTATTGACGTACTTTTCGTCACACCTCCTTTTTTCTTACACCCCTGAAAGGGTATAAGGGAGTTTTTTCCAACTTAAAGTGACAATCAAAACAGGATTCATTTATTATTAAAAATTCAGAGTCGTCACTTGGGATAATTTATGGTGTCCCAAGTCACCGGTTCAAATCCCGAATCGAGGAAAAGATTGACTATGTTTTACAGTCCGCGAACACAGAAATCCGGGTAAGGAATTCTGTTAACCCGGGAGAAGGTGTTAGGCATTCCCGGGTTCCGTGGTTCTAACACGGTCGCTCAACTGTTATAATTGGCCTATTATCTGATTTTAATACATGTTTTAGCCTATGGTTCAATTTTAACTTATTAACCGCTCTTATTCATTTTAGGAAGATTGCAACGTCATTTAAAATACGTCTTGAACCACGTCACATAAATGCACCCGCGGTCCACGACACATTTTATTTAACGTTGTTGGGATTTGGATTTGGGTCACATGAAATGCACACCCGAGTTTAGGAAGGTAATTTCAAATTACGCGCCTAAAGCAACTATGCATTTTTTCAACTTTGCGAGGGCCATAGAAAATTCGCTAAATGGCATGCCTCAAATTCTAAGGATTTAAAATTAATTAAATGAGGGCCATGAGTTTTGATGTTTTGTTGTGGATGGAGTGGTATAAATTGATAAGTACAAAAGGCCTAAAGAAATGGGTTAGCTACATGTATTCTGGAGCCTTTTGTTATAGCATACTACAATTCAGAAAGGTGGAGTTGGCATTTATGTGAAAATAACAAAAGACAGGTGCCAGCTTTGGGTTCATCTCCATATCATCTTCAAAAGACCGACTTTCGTTTTCAAATTCTAGAAAGAAACTAACAAAATTTTATAACAAAATAATGAATCTTAAATGACCATATGAGCACAAAAAAAAGAAACCATGCTGAGAACTATTCGGATGAACCAGAAGGAACAAAACAAACATGGACATACAAAAATGCATTTTAAACTTGATTATAACAAAGAACACTTAAAGTAATTAATTTATTTAACACTATGCTAAAGAGAAAGTTGTAGTATCACCACTATAACTTCTACAGTACCATTTTGAAGCAGAGGAAGTTGAATCTTCACATGGTTAATTTAAGAAAATATGCAGTCAATAACATAAACTGAAGATAAGATCCTTCCACTAACGCAATTTTTTTTTTACATCTTAATGTTGACAAATTGTTCAACTTCACATACTTCTTTAAATTTCAAAATATGGACATGGTGCTACATGAGCTTGAAATCTAAATGTAAACAAAACAATACATGCTGGTTACAAGTCATGAGCCAAGAAAAAAAAAATGAGACAGAGTCATGAACATACTAAAATAACGTTAACATTTGCAAATTTCAATTCACTCAATCAAAGAAACATCATTCATGCGAACAGATTAAATACGAAAGAAACTTTATCAAAGAACCAAATCAATTTGCTTCTGCTTCAATAAAGATGCTCTGACATTTTTTTTAACTCAAGAGCTTGAATTACATAGCTACAAGAGAGTGAATTCAAATGAATAAAATTTGAAAGTTGTAGAGTCAATACAGCAGCAACAACAAAATCTCTATCAACTCTTCTTCAAACCCAAGGTTCAAGTCCCGAAATATTGAAAGAAAAATTTAATGAAAATTTCAACCTAAATTTCTCTCCTCCCCCTCTCTTCTTTTCTTCTTTTTTCTTCTCAAATATTCTCTTCTATTTATAGCAAATTTTCGAGATTTTTCAGATTTTTTTTTAAAAAAATATTTTATTATTTTTTAATTAAAAAAAATCCCACTTACAAATTGCTTTTATTTTTTTATAAAAAGAAATCCCACCTTTCTTTACTTTTATTTTTTAAATTCCAACTTTAATTAGTTTTATCTTATTTAAAATCCCACTTTTTTTACTTTTTAAAAGAGAATTCCACTTATTTAACTTTTCTTAAAAAACAATCCACTTTCTTTTGCTTTTCTTTTAAAAATGCTACTTTCTTTTACTTTAATTTTTTTTAATTTTCAGATACCTTTATATTTATTTTTTAATTCCAACTTTCTTTTACTTTTTATTTTTTTAAAATTTCCACAAAACTTTACTTTTATTTTTTTAATTTTCTACTTTCTTTTACTTTTAAAAGAGAATTCTACCTACTTTTACTTTTATTTTTTTATTCAATACTTCCCTTTTTATTATTTTTTAAATCACTCCTGAAAATTAAAAAAATAAATATATTTTTTCGGAATTTTTTTATTATTTTAAAGTAAAAATAAAAATAAAATAATATTAATAGTAATAATTCACCTTTTAAATTTTGTATTTTTACCCTATAATAAAAAGTGTAACAAAACTAAAAATTATAGGTTAAAACCCCTAAAATATTTACATAGAAAAAGTGATAAAAAATTAAATATTATCAAAAATTAGGTGCTCACACTTTTCATGCATTGATTTCATGTGCATTGACCCATGACCAGATGGCGTTATATACGCGTGTATATATGTATATATCTATATGTATATGAGATATGAGAAAAGATTACGACGTTATATATGCACCAGCACCTGATTAGTTGGTATACGTTAATGATTTTGCCTACAGTGGCCGAGATGATATGATGGGATGCCCTCAGAGGCTGATGATGTTATGAAATATGTACCTATACACAACATGACATTCATATGCATATACATGACACTATAAGTATTTCATGATTTACAAAGTTTTCCAGACTTACCGGTTGAGTTAATTACTCTATATTTCTTCCATGTCTGTTATGTACTTATTTATGTGCCTTACATACTCGGTAAATTATTCGTATTGGCGTCCTTTTTGCCTGGGGACGTTGTGTTTCATACCCGCAGGTCCCGATAGACAGGTCGAGAGCCCTCCAAGTAGGCTATTAGCTCAGCTGAAGATGTTGGTGCGCTCCATTTGCTTCGGAGTTGCTTGTTTGGTTAGTATGATTTAGACGTGTATTGTTTGGTATGGTGGGACTCTATCCCGACCTTTATGAAAATTATGTATTCTTAGAGTCTTGTAGACAGATGTCATGTACGTAAAAGATTGTATGGCCTTGTCGGCCCATGTTCCAGTACACGAGTGGTTATCTTGGTCTTATAGGCCCTTACTTCATATGTATAAGTCTGTATTCCCTCATGCTTTATTCCGGTTCATTTACCTATGATAGAATGATATGAAAGATACGTTACGTTGGTACTCGGTTGAGTAAGGTATCAAGTGTCCGTCGCGGCCCATCTGTTTGGGTCGTGACATTTCGTTTGCATCGTATGGATTATGCCAAAAGGAAAGAAGGGATAACCTTAACATACCTGATCCGATTTTCTTGACAATCCCTCTAACACACGTCAATTGCGACAACACGTAACGACGGATTGAAGTAGGGAAAAATCCGTATGATATTCTTGAGAAAGATTGTATCGTGCTTACATAAAATTGCATCTCACGCATATTAGGATCTTGTATGAATTTGCTGAATCCTCATCCGCACTTTGTAGTCATAAGCTTTTTCAATTTTATGAATTTTTGAGAGCCTTTCACATTTGAAGCTATTAGGAAGCCAAAGAAAGTAAGGACCAAAATCTTTAATATTTTGCTGAAACCTTCTTTAATGTGTAAAGATTCAAGAATGAGTCAGAGAGGTTCTCTTAACCCTTGGGAGTGGGCCCCACTTAGTGGCATAGTTGGCCAAAAACTTCTCCAAAATTTTGCCACATTTTATAGGAATTTAAGAGTCATTTACTTGATCAATCTTTCTGCCACGTTAAGGGTCATTAAACCTTATCCAATTATTTGAATTAATTAGTTAATCTCTCACTAAAAATCATTAATTACCCAATTATCCACATAATTAAGAATTATCTCAAATTACTTAAAATACTACTCACTTTTAACATACGTTATACACCTCACTATCATGGTCATGTGGTACCTTGTATGACATTAGTCCATGAATACAGGGTTATATAGCTTGGACCGTATTTTATCCCCAAATTACCAAACTTCAACGGAATTCATTTTCTTCGATTTTCTTACCCTCTCACCTTCACGAATTTATTCATCACTTGTTTGAAATAGCATATGTTTATAATCTCAAAATAATCTCATTCCCGAACTTACGTTGATTAAGTTACGACGAAACTTTAACATACTAAAATGTGTGGGATGTAACATCTCATTTCTGAACTTCCATCAAGTTACTTATGGCGTACTTTCACATACGAAAATATGAGGTGTAACATTTTCCCTTTTTATGCTTCACACATGTGTATATGTAGTTTTATGACTTGCGAGGTTGGTTAGTTTCGTTCCAGGAAGGTTTTGGGTTGATTTGGACCATTTAGTTCTTGATTTAGAAACCTAAGTTGGAAATGTTGACTGAAGTTTGAATTTTATGAAAATGAGTTCGGAACGGTGTTTTGATGGCTTTGATAGGTTCATATCATGATTTTGGACTTGGGAGTATACCTGGAATCAAATTCGGAGGCCCCTACGTTGATTTGTCTTGTTTTGCCGAAAGTTGGTAATTTGAGATTTAAAAGTTTTCTCAAGTTTGGCCGTAGGTTGAATTTTTGGATATTGGGTTCGGAATTTGGTTTTGGGTTTGGAACTTTTTCTGCAAGATTTGGTGTCATTTGGAGTTGGTTTGATATGATTCGGACGCTTGGTTGCAATTCTAGAGTTCCTTGAGTTTTCATTTGAAATTCATGTGTCTTGATATTTGATTCGTAGTTCTCTATGTTATTTTTTAAATTTGATTGTGCGAGTGAGTTAATATGATATTTTTAGACTTATATGGATGTTGGTTTGGAGCCCCAAGGGCTCGAGTGAGTTTCGAACGTGTTTCAAAATAGTTTTAAGCTAAACTAGGTTGCTGGTGTGCTGGTGTCTTTGATGTCACAATTGTGAACACCAGCTTGCAATTACGATCTTAGCAGGGGGTCTCAGATGTCGCATTTGCAATGCGTGGATTGCAATTGCGAAATAGTACCTGGGCTGGGTAAGTTAGTATTTGCGAGGGGAGCAGGCTTAGCAATTGCGAAGCCCGTATCGCATTTGCGACTTCCCACATAGGCTGTCAGTGCTGCATTTGCGAGGCATTCTTTGCAATTGCAAACCCAGTGTCACAATTGCGACATCTGCAACTTAACAAAAGGTTGGAATGTCGAGATTTCATCACATTCTCTCTCATTTTAGAACCCTAGGCTCGATAGGAGGCGATTTGGAGAGGGAATTTTCATCTAAAATCATTGGGTAAGTGATTCTAATCAATTTCCAACTATATTTCATGATTATATATTAGATTTAACATCAATTTATGAGAATCAAAGTGAAATTTTGGGGATTTTTGTCTAAGTTTTGAAAAATAAAAAATTGCATTTTGAGAGCCGATTTGGACTCAAATTTGGAAACAAATAGATATATAGACTCGTGGGGTTATGTGTAGTCGTAATCTACCCTTGGACCCGATTTTTGACCGGACTAGCCCAAGGTTGACTTTTGTTGACTTTGGGGAATTGTGTAAAGATCATAGCTTTATTGATTGAAATTGGTTTCTCTTGCATTGTTCGATGATATTAACTCATTTTTTGTTACATTTGAGCCGTGCGGAGGTGAATTTTAGGGGAAAATCTATTTTTGAGGGTTGATTTGGTCTAGTTAAGGTAAATATCTTGCCTAACTTTGTGTGGGGAACTATCCTTTAGGATTTGGGTTGATTGTGTTATTTGTATTATGTGTACACGAGGTGACGAGTGTGTACATTTGACCGGTTTAGACTTTTAGACTTCTTCCATGCATTTAATTAAAATTATCATAACATGTTATATCTTCCATTATTGAATTTGCTTTCACATTATCTATTTGACATTGTTAGCATATGTTCTATCTTTTATTGTCAAGTTTGCTCTTACATGCTTTAGTTGAAGTTGTTACCTCTCTTATTATCTTGTTACCTCTTTTGTTGTTGAATTACTCTTATTTGAAGTTGTCGATTATTAAGATATCTTTCCTCGTTGAGTATTCCTCATTCATTTTTTGTTATTGAGATTTTGTTCACATTGTTGGTTAAGCCATGGGCTATATGTTGCGGTAACATTAGTATTGTTGATTTTTAGCAAGTGTTGTGGCATATGGGCAGGTGTGGTACGAGTTGATTATTGTGTTGTGATATTGATATGCATGCGTTGGTATAAGGATATAGGGTTGATATGCATGCAGTGAGATAAAGTGGGATTGACATGCATGTTGTTGGTAAGGGAATTACTTGAAGTCACACGGCGAGATAAGGGGGCTAAAACGCATTTAGCTATTTGGGAAAAATATTTTAAAAATAAATGCAAGGCTCACGTGGTGATATAGTGAAGATTGTGATTGTGACATGTGAAATGAGATTATGAGGTGTGTTACCTCGGTCGTGATTCTTGTTATACATTCTATGTTAAAGAGGCTTGTTGGTTGACCAGTTCTTGTTGTTTCTTCATTTGTCTTACTTGTCTTGTCCATAGTTGATTACTTGTTGTTCTTATCATGTGTTCACTCCTTGTTTCTTTTATCGCCTTAAATTTCCGTTGTTAACTTACATTATTGTGTTGTTTTAATGTCATTCACTTCCTCTCTTTCCATTATCAGACTATACTATATTCTGTTTAGTTTTCTTGTCCTAGTAAGTGTTTTGACCTGGCCTCGTCACTACTTTATTGGGGTTAGGCTTGATACTTACTGGGTACCGTTATGGTGTACTCATATCATGCTTCTACATATTTTTCTACAGATCCAGGTACATCTGCTCGTGCCAGACACCGGTGATCGTTTAGTTATTTTCGAAGACTTCAAGGTATACCTGCTCGACGCTCACAGGCCTCGGAGTCACCTTCTGTTATTTCCTTTACTATTGTTATCCTATTATCAGACATCGTTGTATTAGAAGTTTTAGTATGTTTCTATAGAGCTTATGACTCAGTTCCACCAGTTTTGGGAATTCATTATTGATGTTCCTTTTTGGAGTTATTATGAGCTTTATAGGTTTGTTCTATTATCCTAGTTTGTTATTTCTATTAAGATATAAATGAACGTTGGTTTACCTAATCTTAGAGACTATGTGCCATCACGACATCCTAAGGTGGGAATTTGGGGCTGTGACATCGCTGCAGTCGAATATCATAGCCATAGAACCCTAATGATTCATGTTGATTATCCTCCCACGATAGAATTTGGGGTAAGAGAGATGGATAAGATATTGAAAGGTGATGGGGACACCAGCCTCCGAAGCTAGTGGTGACGGCATAAAACCAACCTCCACACCTAGGGACTAACCTGGGTTAAGCACACCTTGTACTTCATGCAAATTTCGGTAATAACTTTATTTACAAGAAGCTTGAACCCCATGCTAAAGGGATACGTGTGGATGAAGAAATGATCGGGGAATGATCGGGATGGTGACTGATAAGTCTCTCGCCATCCCGAGGAAGTCCAAGAATGAGTTCTATTCTTTCTGTTCACCTGAGATCCTTCCAAACCTAGGGGAGGATGTCTTGGGAAATGAGAGACGAAAACTAGAACATAGGAAAATTTTGGCCCCCTATATGCTTCTTGGTCTTTTCCTTGATCTTATATTCATTGTGTTTTTTTAACTCCCTTGGCACAATATCCAAAATTGTTTGTTCGGATAAGAATGCTAGGTCAACATTCTTGGACTTCTTCCTCTTCTTTGCCGGTGGCGAAGCAGCATGAACCATCATCGACTCATGGCAGCGACGGTAGAGGTATCCTCCACGATATAAGGAGCAGAAATAAAAGAAGCACTCCATTAAACGATTAAGGCTCTGGAAATTCATTATTGAAAGCTAAAAGTTTCTGAGGGAAGGATCAGAAAGCTTCTTATAAAGAAGAAGACAAATTAAGGCTCTGGGAATTCATTATTGAAAGCTAAAATTTTCTGAGGGAAGGATCAGAAAGCTTCTTATAACAAAGAAGACAACGTATATATTATTTCTAGAGAGGTAATGAAAGTTCGAAGAAAGCAAAGGTAGGAAATAAAACATAAGGAGAACCACTCCTTTTTATAAGGAGAAGTTATCATTACCTCGATAACTATTGATGACATCATCCGTAATTAGACCCAGCCGCATGTCTCATTCATTAAAAAGATGCGACGTTTGACCTTACAAGTTCAAAATTAGAGTGTTAGAAATGATTTATTTCCCGCCTGTAGAGCCTTTTCACTTTCAAGATATTTTTTGAAACTATCTGGAAGGTGGATGGTCATGTTACGTGCGGCACATACGTGTCAAAAGATACCACGTGCCCGAGGCCAGGAAATCCTAGGATGTTCGAGTGCCACCTTATTTTTCGGGATTATGCTCCCGGGACCGGCAAAAAATCCTTTGAGATAAAATACCCAAAACAAGGATACTATTGGAATACTTGAAGGGCTTGAAAATTTCTTTACGAAGTGTTTCTAAAAAATCAACGACAAAGTATGAGAAATATACTTTTTTTCATTAATAAAAATCCCAGTAGCTTAGAAAAAGAGGCATATTCTTAACGCCTCTGACTAGCCAAAGACAAAAAAAAGAAGAGAAAAACTCCTAAAATATTTTCACTTATTGGTCACTATACTGGTCATTGATCACTTCACCTCACTAGTCTCCGGGTGGAGAAGTGGGGCTTGAGGATTAGGGGAAATCGATCCAAAAAAGGAGTCGAGCGGAGGAAGAAGGATCAACTTGAGCTACCGAGGATTTAGGATGCAACTCAATATTCTCCTCTCCAGCATGCTCATCCAGGAGGCCCAGAAACGTCTTCCATTCTGAAAAATCTTAGAGAGAGAAGACGAAACCATGGCCTGTCAGGCTGTCTCTATCACCTGTTTCACCTTCTCGATCTCTTCCACCAAGTTAGGGATCCCTTGCACATTCTTCTAATGCTGATAACATGAATTCTAGGAAGACAACATTCTGAGCAAACTCGGACTACATCTTCAATCTATCGAGATACTGGATTGTTTTATCTCTTTCACCATGTAACCTCTCTTCCTCAACCTTAAATGATTCGATAGAATCTTTCCAAGACCTGAGAGCCTGATCAAGGTGTTTCCTCTGCATCTTAGCCCGATTAAGTTCATCAATAAGCTTAGTGTGCTCATCGATAAGTTGACTCGAACTCGCCTCCGTCTGGACAAGAGAGGCCTCGAGACACCTCACTCTTTCAACATACATGACAAATAGAGGTGTTCACGAAAAATCGAAAAAATCGAAGCAAACCAAAAATCAAATCAAACCAACAAAAATTTCAAGATAAAAAATTCAGAAACATAGAGCTTTTCTTTTTCCATTCATTTTCACGAAATTAAGTTAGAATTTTGTCAATTATTTGTATTCATCTACGTGAACCAACTGATGAGTCGTCTATTATTCGTGTGTAACTAAATGGCAGTAAAATAGAGTACTTTTTTTCGCATAAAATATGAAATGGATAACCATGAAAGGTATTTGAAGTATATGATATGACCCTCCTTTGGTACTTGTGCCTAAATTATCTAAATATTTTCATTTTCTTTTCAATTAAAATATTGCTAATTTATTTTATGACATAAAAGGAATATTTCCACTAAAAAATCATTTTTCCTTTTCGTCACTAAAAATCTATATTTGCCCAGAAGAGTTTGTGGTCATTTTCATACAAAACTAAAAGAAGAAATTTCTCTTAACTACTTATACTAGGTCGACGGTGCTAAAACTTAGAAAGGATATCATGCTGGGACAAGCAACTAAAATAATTCTTGTTTGAATACAATCTTCGTACGACAAACTAGTTATGCAAGAAATATATTAAGTTAATTGTTATATATTAATATTACAAAGATTGTTATGCAGTAATTATTTATTTTAAGAACCTTTTGGTCTTAAATAATACTCCTATTTTTCAAGTATTATTAACAGACTAACTTTATACCATATTATATCTCGTGTCAAATATATATATAAATCCGGCACGAGTAATAACATTTATACTATTAATTTAATTGTTGTAAAACTAATAAAATGTTTATTTTTTTGGTAGAAATACGAACTTTTCATTCATTAACTAATTCTATTACATAAAGCAAGAGGCCCATTGGGCTCATCCGTAGGTATTGCCACCGTATTGTTTACATTAGGATTGTAAGTTACAAAAAGTTCCCAAGTTCAACTAACTTAGCAAATACAGTAGTAGATACAAGCCGAGATTTAGTAGAGCCAATCTTATCATCATGGACTATTTTTAAAAGTGCATTCGATGGTTGTTCCAAAAGAGAAAGAGGACTATTGATTGCTTGGTTGGATCCTTGGGTGGCCAAAAAGTGAACAATTTTATTTCCCTCCTTGAAGTTATGTCGGATCGGCAAATTCTCTAGTTTTTTCAGTAAAGACCTGCACTCAGTAACCAAATTAGAATATATTGAACAAATATCTTCATCAAGTAGGCGAATTATGTCTGTAGCATCTGGTTCAATTTCTAAATTCAACAGGTTTCTTTCGCAGGCTAGTTGTAGCCTAGTCTTGAGAGCTAGAAGCTCCATATAAGCAGGGGTATAAGCAATAATTGAGTTGTAATAACTCAAAATTCAGACTCCATGATTATCTCTAAATATTCCGCCAATGCCTCCTTTCTTATATTTACCTTTGAAGGCACCATTAATGCTGAGTTTAAGAGAAAAATTTCTTGGCGGAAGCCATTTTATAGAGATAGTTATATTAGGGGGGTGTAGCTAGGGGAGTTTGTGCAGTATTTAAATTCTTTGTAGCGCATGATAACCATATTAAGTGATAGTTGGTTGCATCAATTATTAAAAAAGTTATTATTTCTATTGAACCACAGGTGCCAAATAGCAAATGGAAAGAATTCTTCCCATTAGATGCCCCAATGATCCAAAGCTATGTTAGAGTCTTTTAATATAGTGAGCCAATGCTCAGAGTTTCGGTGGAGGGGAAGAAGTTTAAGTGCGCATCGCTCCAAAATTTTATGTCTATGGGGCATTCGAAGAAAATATAGGTGATTGTCTCCTCTGCCCTTTTGCATATAGAGCAAGTAATGTCAATGTTAAGACCAATTTGATGGAGATAATTTTTGGTCGAAAGCCGGTTATGGGAATATTGCCAAAGAAGATATTTTATCTTGTGAAGAGTGTTGTACTTCCAGATCTAATGGAACTTATAGGTATTAGCAGGTGGTGCAAAGAGTAGCTTATAAGTAGAGTTCGTGGAAAAGATACCATTTGAGGTGAGAGCCCAAGTAGGAATGTCTCTAGTGTTATTAATAGTGGTAAGATTAATAGAGAGGATTTTGTTCCTTATTTCAGTAGGTAGAATAAAAGATAGTTTGGAGAGGCCCCAATTGTTAGTAGTCCAAAGATCCTTGACTTTGAGGATTAGATCAGCTTGGTTCATTGGCCCTTGAATGAGGGTATTCAAGGGTGGGATACCCGGAATCTATGCGGAGAACCAACAACTAATGTTTGCTGGCCCAATTATCCATTGAAGACCCTGGTTACAGATTTTTCAACCTGTTAGAATGTTATTCCAAATGAAAAAGTGGGAGTTAGGGTTTCTCTTGTGGCTGTATTTATTAATAAGTGTTATGGCCCATATAGAACTAGAATTGGTGAAGAATCTCCAAGAGAAACCTGCTAGAGAGACTAAGTTTTTTTCAGTAGCTTTTCTGATTCCAAGCCCCCCTCCTCGCATACTTTGGCTGAGTGATGGTGGACCATTTTATATAGTGAAATTTGTTTTCTAGAGTGGTAGAGCCCCAGATAAAATCTCTTTATATTTTATCAGTTTGCTTGAGTGTGGAGGAGGGGAGCAGGAGATATTGCATTGCATGGTTTGGGATGCCATTGAGAGTTGATCTGGTAAGTGTTGTTCTTCCTGCAATCAAACGAAAATTTGATTTCCAACTGGCAAGCTTAATGTTCATTATGTCAATGATGTAGCGTACATAGGAGGCCTTATGAGGCCTTAGGCTTACAAGTGAGAATAGAGAATCCCAAATATTTACCAAATTTTTCACATATTCTAATGTTAAGAATATTGGCAAGGTGAGTTTTGGTTTGAGTATCACAGTTTCGCGAGAAGATGATTTTTGATTTAGTGTTATTGATTTTTCGCCCAGAGAGTTGAGAGAAGAAGTGAAAGCTACGCTTAATTGTGTGGATTGACTTTAAGTTGGCATTGGCTGAGAGAGTTAAGTCATCCGCATAGAATAGATGTGAGAGAGATGTGCCAGTGGGATTGAGTTTTATTAGGTCCCAGAGTCCAATGTTAACTTAATGATTTATATATTTGGACAATAATTTCATGCATAGTATAAAAAGATACAGAGGCATTGGGTCGCCTTGTCGTATACCTCTTGATGGATAGAAAAAATCAATTTGGAACCATTGACTACGATAGCAATTCTAGATGTACTGATGCAGCTCATAATAAGCTTTGTGATACGCAGGGGAAAATTAAAGAAGAGTAAGGCGCGGTAAATGAAGGACCATTCAAGTCTATCGAACGTTTTTTCAAGGTCAACTTGTAGAAGGATCTTCCCCTGGTGACCTTTAATTTTTTGGAAATGGTGAATCATTTCTTGAATAATAATGGCGTTATCACTAGTTCTTCTTCCTTTGAGGAAGCTAGTTTGGTAAAGGTCAATTAGTTTGTCAATGTAGGGCTTGATTCTGTTCACAATAATTTTCGTAATAACCTTATAAATAGTGTTGCAGAGTCCTATTGGACGAAAATTATTAAGGTTATTCACGTTGTGAAATTTTGGGATGAGGCAAAAAATTATTTAGTTTTTAATATAAAGCTTTTGATAAATAATGTAATGTTTCATTTTCTAGAGTTTTATATCACCGTACATAAGTTTTACAACGATTAAAATTAATAATGTAAATTTCACGTTGCAACTAAATGTAATCTTAAATTTTATCATTGAGATTAAATTATGTTGTACAAGTACAAGCCCACCAAACTAGTCTTTCTTGTTTTGGAGCTTATTCCTTAAAGATAAGATATTTCACCTCCTTACTCAAAGAAAAAGCATAAAGTTAAAAACAAGCATAACACAAGATCTTTTTTAAGTACCACTAAAGGATGTGGTACAGTGAATGAGACTGTTCTTTCCTTAACTAGATGTCTTGAGTTCGAATCCTGGATATGAAAAATTCTTGTTAGGGAGTGTTTTCCCCAAATGAGGCTCTATTCGGTGCGAATTTGAATATAGTCGAGCTCCAATACAAATACCGACACCGAATGAAAAATCAAAAAGAAAAAAATCTTTTGTAGGTCATTGTTAATAATTGTTGAGGCTTAAGGACAAAGTTTGCATCTTTGGGGTCATGATAACAATCACATGACCAATTTGAAAGATGAAAAAAGAGTAAGGGGTGTTACATCATTGGACCACAACAAGACATAATTGACTCTACCCCACTCCCTAAGGAGTAAGGTCCCCTTTCTCTAATCTCATACCCCACTCCCTTTATTCCCATGTCCCAATGCTTCCTTAACCAACAACACTCCATTCTTAAACCTTAATCCCTTCATTACCTTTGACTAAACTCCCCTGTCTCTCTTCATCTCCTAAACTACAATGTGAAGCAATGAAATACTAGAGGTAATGTGATGAATCTCATTTATTTGTCTTGTACGTTAGTACTACTACTATATGCTATTGTCTCTCATTTTCTTCGTTCGCTCTGTTTCTTCATCTGCTAAACTACAACGTCAACATTGAGAAATCTCCATTTAAGTAATCAAAGTAGTATGTAATCTAATGAACATCATTAATTTGTCTTGTAGATAAGTACTGGTTCTATATTATTACTATCACTTTGTCTCTTGATTCACTCTACTTAAATCTCACTTCACTTTATGTGTTTTGTTTGGCTTCCTCAGCTTTTTCTCTCTCTGCTCTCTACTTCCATGCTTGTCCAAACCCTAGATCTGTCCCCCTCTTAGGTAACCTCAACAACCTTTTGCTTCTATATCTCTCTCTCACACACACACATAACAGAAAAAGAACACGTTTCTCTCTCTCTCTCTCTGACCTCTGTGTATATTTATTTTATGTTTGTGTATTAACTGCTGTTTGTGTTGATTTCTAGGTGCAGCTTTTTCAGTGACAGTGAAAAAAGTGGAAAGTGGGTAAAATTTGGTAAAATATTTTGTTGGGAGATGAGTGGCAGCACCTCTACATCAGTGGTGGGGGGAGGGGGGTATGGGTATGGTTACCGGCCACCATTCACGGCAGTGCAATGGCAGGAGCTGGAGCATCAGGCAATGATATACAAGTACCTGGTGGCAGGTCTACCTGTTCCACCGGACCTCGTTGTTCCAATTCGTCGGAGTTTTGAAGCCATCTCTGCTAGGTTCTTTCATCACCCCAGCTGTATGTTTCTTCTTTCTTCTTCATTTGCCACTGTCTTTTTTTCATATGTTCGTGAAGAATTGATGGTTACTTCACTTTGATGGTTTTATTGAAGCATGCAGATCTGGAAAAAAGGCTCCTTTTTTGGCATTGTTGAATACTGTCTGTCTTGTTAGGACTGTGCAATTGTTGCCTTTTTGTTTGCATTTAATATGTACATATATGGTTTGGTTCTAGGAGAGACTTTTTCCGTCGGGTTGGCATCTAGTGAGTTATAGCTTTGTCATTTTTTGTGTCAATGTAGTAGAAACACACTTGTTTTTGCCTTTTAGGGGCTTATCCGATGTTTATTTAAGTTGTATACCATCATGAACAACGGCAGATCCAGAATTTTAACTTGATGGTTCAATCTCTTAAACTCTTAGACTGAACTCGCTATACTTTTAAAATCATGGTTCAGAAACTAATATTTGTTGATACATCCGCCACAGATCATGTATAGTTTACAGATGTGCTTACTTTCGATGCCGTGTATAAGTGCTCCGGTAGTGGGAACTTTGTGTTGTGGTATGCTCCTATTTCATTGATTTCTGATTGCCGTGTGGCTAATCGGATCTTGCTATATATTTTCTTGTGCCCTAAAAGGACTTCTTTCAGGGCAGTGGTGCGGCTATACTACATTATCTTGGAGCTTAATGGTTTGTATATTCCATGTGCAGTGGGCTATTGTTCCTATTACGGAAAGAAGTTTGACCCTGAGCCTGGAAGGTGTAGAAGGACTGATGGAAAGAAGTGGAGGTGCTCGAAAGATGCATATCCTGACTCCAAATATTGTGAGCGGCACATGCATCGAGGTCGCAACCGTTCAAGAAAGCCTGTGGAATCTCAATCTGCTTCCCAGTCCTTGTCGACTAGTATGTCGCACATTACTACTGGGAGCAGCAGTACAAGAGGAAGTTTCCAAAGTAGCAGCAGTGGAAGTTTCCAGCACATGCCATTATATTCTGTTGCTAATTCAGAAGAACTGAATTATGGAAGCAGTGCAACAAAGTTGCAGATGGAGCCTGTGTCCTATGGAATAGATACCAAGGACTATAGGTACCTCCTTTTTGTCTTCAGTAGGACTTCTTTTCCTTGGCTACACTTATCTTGGTGTTCTCGTGTTACTTCGACTACATTGTGGCCTAAATTTGTTTTTCCGTCAGTTGGCACTCTAACTGAATCTGTCATCTTAATTACTCCAACATGTTGCTTCAAGCCTTGATCTTGGGCTGTGTATCATGTGGTTTAACACTCTACTTGTTCCAATGAGTGATTCTATGTTTTGTCTTTTTTTTTTTGGCTGATAAAGATAGAAGTCTATTAGAAACAGCCTCTCTACCTCCGCAAGGTAGGAGTAAGGTCACACATTACCCTTCCCAGACCGACCAACCCCACATTGCTGACCCCACACTGAGAAATATATTGGGTATGTTGTTATTTGGCTGATAAAATATAGAAATGTTCTACTCAAATCTTTACATCTGGAGGATGCTATGTAGGGACTTGGGAGACTGTTATCATGGCATCAACGTTTTTTTGCCCATTTTTTGTCTACTTATGATCCATTTTTGTCGCCTGTAAGCCTTCACTTCATCTTTCCTCTTTTGCTAATTTGAGACCTACCAGTTCGGTAGAATTTGAGGGCCTGATAAGTTATTATTGATCCACCTCTAAAAGTTGTTTCCTACTCCCTCTGGAACTGTTAAGGTCCTGACATGAATAGGTGCAAAAAGACTGATTATGTTCAGATGCAGCAAGTCATATCATAAGCAAGATGATAAATAGTGAGGGCGAACATTACAAATAGCTATTGAGACTCATGTTTTCCTTTCAAATGTAGCATTGGCCCTTCAGGTATGTCAATTTTCAGGTCAGAGTTGTGTTGTGATCCTGTATCTATGGTTGGATCCTGAGTGGGTATAGATATTTGAGGTGCCTGTGTGAGTGTGACGCCGCTCGAATTTCATGCAACATGATAACACTCGTGTGAATGCTGGTGTCGGTTGTAGAGTTGTGTCCTTGAATGTGCTTTTCTTGCTACTAAATTGCAATTGTTTATTTCTCTTGTAAATGAACCTGGGAGTTGCACTTATCCCAGAGAGAGTTGCATAACCTAGTCGCAGGAATATTTATCAGACAAAAAGGAAATAGAATTTTGATTTGAATAACTTTGGCAATTCTGTCTCTAATAATTGAACACCATTATAAGTAACCTTTAATATGCATTTCTCTTCCATTCTTGGAAATCTTAGGCCCATTCTGGAAGTTGCAATAATAACATACGCCCGAGATTATTGGTTGTTATCAATGAAGGTAATAGAATATATTTTCAAAGACATCAATTTTAACACGTCAAGTTTAGTTTTTTGGAAGTTGGAAAGCATATATGCTTGCCTTTAGTTGTACTTACAAGGAGGAGTAACATCAATATATGCATGCAAGACACCAAAGGCTTCTCCTATATGGACTCCTAATGTTATTGTGAGAAAGCACGGGAGAAAATATTATTGATATTATTCTCATATATTAAACATGATACAATGAGCCCTATATATATACATAACATGTCCTACTCATAATACATATGGGATTAGGGTTATTTACTACTATTTTGTATTTACATAAATATTCTAACACTCCCCCTCAAGCTGGTGCATATAAATCATATGTACCGAGCTTGTTACATATGTAGTTAATACGAGGACAGTGAGGGACTTGGTGAAAATATCTGCAAGCTGATCATTCGACTTCACAAACTTTGTAGCAATATCTCCCGAGAGTATCTTTGCTCTGACAAAGTGACAGTCAATCTCAATGTGTTTAGTTCTCTCATGGAACACTAGATTTGACGCAATATGAAGAGCAACTTGATTATCACACACAAGTCCCATCTGACTAATCTCACCAAATTTCAATTCCTTGAGCAACTGTTTGATCCAAATTAGCTCACATGTCGCCATAGCCATTGCTCGATATTCTGCTTCTGCACTAGACCGAGCAACCACATTCTGTTTCTTGCTCTTCCAAGATACCAAATTTCCTCCTACTAAGACACAATATCCAGAAGTAGAACATCTATCAAAAGGTGATCCTGCCCAATCAGCATCTGAGTATCCAATGATCTGCTCATGGCCTCGATCCTCAAACAATAAACCTTTGCCTGGAGTTGATTTTATATACTGAAGAATGCGAACAACTGCATCCTAATGACTATCACAGGGAGAATCCATAAACTGACTCACAACACTCACAGGAAAGGAAATGTCAGGTCTTGTCAGTAAGGTAATTTAATTTACCAACCAACCGCCTATATCTTGTAGGATCGCTAAGAGGCTCCCCCTGTCCTGGCAGACGTTTTAAAATTCGGATCCATTGGAGTGTCAACAGGTCTACAACCTGTAATTCCTGTCTCCTCAAGAATATCTAAGGCATACTTCCGTTGTGAGATCACAATACCTGAGCTAGACTGAGCAACCTCAATACCCAGAAAATACTTTAGTTTGCCCAGATCCTTAGTCTGAAAGTGTTGAAAGAGATGTTGCTTCAATTTAGTAATACCATCCTGGTCATTGCCGGTAATAACAATGTCGTCAACATAGACCACCAGATAAATACAGAGACTCGAAGCAGAATGCCGATAAAATACAGAGTGATCAGCTTCACTCCGAGTCATGCCAAATTCCTGGATAACTGTGCTGAACTTACTAAACCAGGCTCGAGGAAACTGCTTTAGACCATAAAGTGACCGGCGCAAGCGGCATACAAGGCCACGAGACTCCCCCTAAGCAACAAACCTAGGTGGTTGCTCCATATAAACTGCATCCTCAAGGTCACCGTGTAAAAAAACATTCTTAATGTCCAGCTGATAGAGGGGCCAATGGCGAACAACAGCCATTGGCGAACAACAGCCATGGATAGAAAAAGGCGGACTGATGCTATCTTAGCCACGGGAGAGAAGGTATCACTGGAATCGAGCCCAAATATCTGAGTATATCCCTTGGCAACAAGACGAGCCTTAAGACGATCAACCTTACCATCCGGACCAACCTTGACTGCATACACCCAACGACAACCAACAGTAGATTTACCTGAAGGAAGAGGGACGAGCTCCCAAGTACCACTCGTATGTAAAGCAGACATCTCTTCAATCATAGCTTGTCGCCATCCTGGATGAGACAATGCTTCACCTGTAGACTTAGGGATGGTAATAGAGGACAAAGAAGATAGAAAAGCATAATAGAGTGATGATAAACAATGATAACTTAAACCGACATAATGGGGATTAGGATTAAGGGTGGTCCGTATACCTTTCCGAAGTGCAATCGGTGTACTAGGAAGAGACAAGTCCGCAGAAGGAGCAGGGTCCGGTGTAGGACGTGAATCAGCTGGGCCTGATGCTGAGTACGGACGACGATGATATGTCAAGAGTGGTGTTCCTGTGGCAGAGAGTCTAGGAGGAGCCATACTAGACTCCCTAACGGTTGGAATGGGTAAGACTTTTGTAGCGGAAGGTGAAGGAGGAGCTATAGTAGACTCGGGTAAGACTTCTGTGGCGGAAAGTGAAGGAGGAGCTATAGTAGACTCCTTAATGGTCGGTATAGGTAAGACCTCAGATATATCAAGGTGGTCAGAATAGTCAGAAGAGGTAAAGAAAGGTTTAGACTCAAAAAATGTGACGTCAGAGGACATAAAGTACCTGCGAAGATTAGGTGAGTAACAACGATATCCCTTCTGAACACGAGAATAACCAAGGAAGACACACTTGAGAGCACGAGGAGCTAACTTATCTTTCCCCGGGGCTAAGTTATGAACGAAACAAGTGCTCCCAAAAATACGAGGGGGAATAGAGTATAAGGGTGATTGGGGAAGCAATACTGCATACAGTATCTGATTCTGGATGGGAGAAGAAGGCATCCGATTAACCAAATAACAAGCTGTGAGAACTGCATCACCCAAAAAACGCAACGGAACATGAGATTCAATGAGAAGTGTGCGAGCAGTCTCAATGATGTGCCTATTCTTTCTCTCTGCAACCCCATTTTGCCGAGGGGTATAAGGACAAGAGGTCTGATGAATAATTCCTTGAGAAGTCATAGACTGCTGAAATTGATAGGATAAATATTCTAAGGCATTATCACTGCGAAAAGTGCGAATGGAAACACCAAATTGATTTTTAATTTCAGCACAAAAATTCTGGAATATAGGAAACAACTCAGAACGATCTTTCATTAAGAAAATCCAAGTACATCTTGAATGATCATCAATGAAACTAACAAAATAACGAAATCCCTAGGTTGAACTGACTCTACTAGGACCCCATATATCAGAATGAACTAAAGAAAAAACAGACTCTGCATTACTCTCAATACTACGAGGAAAGGAGGCTCGGGTATGTTTCCCGAGCTGACATGACTCACACTCTAATATAGATAAACTAGACAAACTAGGCACCATCTTCTGAAGCTTGGATAAGCTTGGATGTCCCAATCGTCTGTCCCGTACTGCGGTCTTGCATAATAAAAGAATCATCAATAAAATATATACCACAATGGAGGGCACGAGTCAAACGACTAACAGATGCAAGATTAAAAGGACAGCCAGGGACATAAAGAACGGAATCTAGAGTGACAGAGGGTAGGGGATTCGCTTGTCCAACACCTTTTGCTTTAGTTTGAGACCCATTGACTAAAGTAACAGTGGGAAGAGACTGTGAATACGCAATATTTGACAAAAGTGATTTATTATCAGAGATATGATCAGAAGCGGCCGAGTCCACAACCCATTGTCCAAGAGTACTAGACTGGGAAATACAAGCAAAAGAATTACCAGCAGTAAAAGTATCAATCTGAGCAACAGAGGCTACTTGTGGAGATGTCTGCTTACTTGCTCGATACTGAAGGAACTCATTATACTCCCCTTCAGATAAAGAAAATCCCTGGTTACCTGTAGTCTCGGTCTGAGCAACATAAGCATTTTTGGGTGGGCGACCATGTAAAGAATAGCACATGTCACGAGTGTGTCCAAGTTTATGACAATAAGAGCACTTGGGTCTAGATCTTCCAAAGCGACCTCCTCCTCGTCTATTCTCTATAGTATGAGATGCCCGATTGTCCACTGTCTGGGATGCGAGAACAGATGAGTCAAATGTCTGTGATGAGATCACTGGGTGACTTGGTGCTGCAGCAAGGCGAAGTAATCGAGAGAATAATTCATCAACTGTGGGGACAGTCGGACTAGCCAAAATCTGATCGCGTACTGAGTCAAGATCATTAGGAAGCCCAACAAGAGTAAGAACTAGAAACATCTTTTGTCGCTGCTCTTGCTGCTTTGCAACACTAGCAGAAACTGGCATCAACTTCTCAAATTCCTCCATGACTGCCTGTACTTGTCCCAAGTAAGTAGACATATCTAATTCATGTTTCTTTAAATTTGTCATCCGCGATATCACATCATAGAAACGAGATATGTCATTAGTGTATAAAGTGCGAGCCTTTTCCCAAACCAAATAACATGTCTGGAATGGACGAAACAAGGGCATCAACTTGGAATCAATAGATCGCCACAAAATACTGCATAATTGAACATCGATCTTCTCCCAAAGTGCTTTGGCCTTTTTTATCTCCTTCGCTAGACTTTGTGATTAGATGATCTTGAACACCTTGACCTTTACACCACAACTTGACAGACGAAGCCCAAGTCAAGTAGTTTGAACTTCCCATTAAAGGTTCTGAGGTAATCATAACACCGGAATTGCCAGAACCTGGGTTTTTAGACCCGAAGGCATCGACTCCCAAAGACATCGTTGGATTATCACCAAATAACAGAAAGAGTCAACTGAAAACTCGTTGAAACAGATGAAGGAAACACTGTTTTGCCGGAAAATTACTGTAGCTTCCGGAAAAAATCAGTGTAGTCGCCGGAAAAACTCAAAGTGGTCGGAATCAAACGAAAACAGTATGGGTGGGGTCGGAATTGGTACACGACCCAACTATTCTGAAGAAATTTTTTCAAAAAAGTGGACGGAGGGTGTTGCACGCGCCGGCGTGTGGGCTCACGCGCGTGAGCTTCTGGTGGCGCGTGGGCTGCTGTTTGCCGGAGATTTTTTCTAGGGTTTGGTCGTCGGACAGTGGCGACTCTTGTGGTAGTGTTAGATTTTGCACAACACTGACAGAGACAATGCAGACGCAAACAACCTTGAAAAAGTCGCTGGAAAAAGGCTTCCGGTGACTGATTTCTCTTCCCGGAGTCGCTGGAATTTATGCACAGCGATAAATCTTTCACTGTTGCTTTGATACCATGTGAGAAAGCACGGGAGACAATATTATTGATATTATTCTCATATATTAAACATGATACAATGAGCCCTATATATATATACATAACATGTCCTACTCCTAATACATATGAGATTAGGGTTATTTACTACTATTTTGTATTTACATAAATATTCTGACAGTTCTGGCAAAACAAGAAGGATAAAGTATTTTCCAGTTACTTATCAAGTCATAAGCTAGATCCCACTAGGCATAGTATGTGTTTATTAGCATGAAACTGCCGAGCTCAGTGATGGAAGGTTGGAAGTGTTTTGATCTACCACGATAATCTTGTATTTTTCACAGGACTCATCTCTAATGATTTGGAGAATGACAACTCAGTTTTAAATGGTGATTACTTTACACCAACAGTAGCCTGTCATACTCCAACTAATAGCACATGGTGCTGAAGGATGCATATCCCGTGCTTACTGTGCATCAGCTCCCTTTGTGTTTATGTCACTCCTGCCTTATCTTTATTTCTGAGTGCATTCTTCTTTCTTTTCTTGTGGGGTTTCTTTTTTTTTTTTTTTGGGGGGGGGGGGGTACTTTTTATCCACCCTATAAGGAAGTTGACAACAAAAATCTTGGCAATTTGAAGAAGCTCCGTTTACTCTTCTCATGCCCTTATTCTGATTAAGTGTGTACTTATTGTTTGGGTAGTTTGCCTTTGTCCCTTTACTAATACTGTTCTTGGCTGCAGTCAGCTTGTATTGCCTTCGGAGAAATAAGTGTTATAACATCCAGTTTCATCTAATGCCAAAATGTATCACAGGTATCTCCATGGAATTGCTCCTGATGCTGATGAGCATAATTTATCTTCAGAAACTTCTGCAACTGTCAGAAATTTAGGGATGGGGACCAGCATGGACAGCACATGGGTATTGCCCTCTCAAGTTTCTTCAAGCCCCGCGGCGAGACCAAAAAATGATTCTCAGTTGCTGGATAGCTCACAGCAGATGCATCTACCTAATCTACTTGAGCCAATGATTGATTCAACAATTTCAAAACGACGACACCAGCATTGCTTCTTTGGCAGTGAAATTGATTCACCTGGAACAGTAAAGCAGGAGCAGCAGTCAATGCGCCCTTTCTTTAACGAATGGCCCACTGCTAAAGAATTGTGGTCCAACCTTGATGATGAGGAATCCAACAAAAACAATTTCTCCACTACACAGCTCTCTATATCCATTCCAATGGCTCCTTCTGACTTCTCTTCAAGAAAGTTCTTGCTCCCCGAATGGTGAAAATTGACATCCTTGGAAAAACAGCTTCTCCCATCTTACTGGTTTAGTGTTTTACAGCAAGCTTATTGATATCATTTGGTTTTTTCTTGGCTGTAGATGCTTGAGGGAGCTGCCGCTGTAAAAACTCAGCAGTCTGGTGCTATGCAGATGAGCAGACATGCTAGTACTAACACGTCATCTGCTTGTATGAGCTTTATGTAACCTTCATGTTACTGGAACATTGAGTTGTTCCATGTCTTTGTGGTTGATTTTCAATTTTCAACGATGTTTTCAGAAAAAAAAACAAGCTGTCTTCAAATGCTGCCCATGTTCGTTGTCAAAAATAAATGTATTTTTACCAGTCTTTCTGCTGGTGTTTAGATGATGATTACTTTGTGGTTTCAATATTTGGTTATCGCTCAAGGAAACTTTTATTTCATTCTCCATTTGTTTGACTTATTTTTCATGGTAGCCATCTAGAAAAGAAAGAGAAATTTTCATAAAGCACTATCTTTTAATAGTAATTAGCCATCTATAGATATCATTTTGCTATATTACGGATTATAGATATCTTTTCTGTGGTTATAAGAGGTATTTGATGTATTTAAGCTATTGTATTCATGAATACAGTAACAAAAATAGGCGTGAATCAGAGAAGTCCAGCTAATCAGTTGTTGTATTCGACTGTATTTATGGAGTGAAACATTGGATTACTGCTGGACAAATTATTGTATTCGATGGTATTCACAGCGTGAAATATGGGATTACACTGTTTTTAAAACGGAAAGTGAATCAATTAACATAATAGACTCCCAATATAACTTAACAAACTCAATTATAATACACAAATTTTGTATTTTCAGTTATAAAAAAAGATTCTCAACCAAAAAATACCCCAAAACATAGTAATCTTCAGAGAAATTATATAATACATATGAATACATAAATTATATTAATTAAAAAAAACATATGAATACATTCATAGTATATAGCGAGACAGTGAATACAATGAAATACATGGAATACAGAGTGATACATTGAATTACAATGGAAAAAAAAGACAATGAATACAATGAAATACATGAAAATACATTGAAATATATTAACAGAAAATTAAGTTGCTCAGCCCCAAACTCCGCCGTCTTTGTTCAAGAGCAAACCCTAAATTCCGGCGAACCGTTCACCGAAGTCGGTAGTGAAAACGTGCCGCCTTCGTGAAAATTTCAACAGATATCTAGAAGAGAACATTGATTGTAAATAGTTGTTGAGTTTCTTTAGATGTCCCCAAATGAAATGTTATGTGGATCAACAAAAACAGGGAAAATGATATTTTCTTTCTTAAATACAAAGGATATGCCAAGAAAATTAACCTACCCTACAAACAACACAGAATTAACACTTTTCATTAGAGGCTGCTCTCAAACATGACACCCTTGAGATCCAGAAAGCCTGAAGTTCATATAATTCATTGGTACTTACATAAAAATTGAAAGCGCTTTTGTTTCTGAGAGACTAGGGACTGTTCCTGGATTTTTCAGTTGAGAAGATGTCGTTAGAAGGAGGAGGAGAGCGGAAATTTTAGTGGGATGGAGGAAGAGAATAGGATGTATCAAAGTAGAGAGAGAAAGAAAATAGTGTAACTGAATAGCGTATTTAGTGGCTTAGGGCTAGAAGGTAACCAAAATTAAATATTTTGTTATAAACCTTAAAATGTATCTATAGAATATAATTTTTTTTAAATGGTAGTATTTATTTAAAATAAATAAGGTGTTAACCTTTGCTATAGGAGGTAAAAATTCCAAAAGAAAAAAGCTTATTTTGGAGTACTAAAGCAGAATCAGAGAGGCACCAATGAGTTTCCATAAAAATCACAACAAAATCTGTAAAGAAAAAAATAGAAGGAAAAGCACAAAGAATTTCATTAGAGAAGATATACCTTTGGAAAAAATAAAAACTTTGCAGCAAAATTGCACATATAGTTGGTTGGAAGCAGATCTTCTATCATTCGGGAAATGGGTGAAGTGAGATGTTGAATATATCAAGAAGGAAAATAAGGATGTGTTTGGTACGAACGAAAATACTTTTCTTGGAAAATAGGTGAATTTCTTACTTATTTTTTGGTTTTGGTTAAGGTTAAGCAGTACAAAATATTTTGAAAAATATATAATTCAGGCAAAAACTATATGAGACGAAATGGATAAAGACAGGGGAGGGTGATAGGTTGGAGTTTAGGGGCCGAGGTGGTGGTGGCAATGTTATGGGGTAGGGGTGGGGTGGAAAAGAGGGTTGAAAAAGGTTGAGAAAGAGTTTTGAAAAATATTTTCCCGTCTTTTGGTAGGGAACAATGAGTTCATGAGGAAAATATTTTTCAAAATATTTAAACCAACCAAACATGAGAAAATTAGAGGTGTATTTGGTATAAAGGAAAACATTTTTCGAAAAATATTTTCCAATTTTCTCATGTTTGGTTGGCTTAAATATTTTGGAGAACATTTTCCTTATGAACTCATTTTCCTCCAATTTTTTCTCCAATTGGAGGAAAATGTTTTCCTTATCAAGAGAAGAGAAAACAGTTTCCAAAACTCCTTCTCAACCTTCCCCGTCCTCACCACCCCATCCCACCCCTCTATCCAAAAAAGGCTTTTTTTTCAAATTTCAATTTTTCCATTACCATCCCTACTACCCCTCCACCCCAGCCCTAACCCCCCGCACATTTTTTTTTACTTTTTTTTGTAATTTCAATTTTTTTTCCGTCCCCCTCCCCCCCCCCCCTCCAATTTTTTTTTTTGTTAAATATATTTTTCAGTTTTAGTTTTTTTATTTATTGGTTTAAAGATTCAAAATTTTACAAGTGCCAAAGTTATGAGTTCGGAGGTTTATGTGTTTGGAAGTTTACGGGTTTAGAAATTATAAAGTTTACGGGTTCGAAATTCCGCGGTTTCGAAAGTTTATGAAATTTAAGGGTTTGGAAGATTATTGGTTTGAATGTTTACGGCTTCATGTTTATTATATCTAAATTACTTATGAATACTCTTGAGAAGTCATTTTCCTTAATTTCCGTACCAAACACCGGAAAATAAATAAAATTACTACTTATTTTCCAAAAAAATATTTTCCACGAAAAATATTTTCCGTTATACCAAACACACCCTAGATATTTTCCTTCGTACCAAACACACCTTAAGTGAAAGCCATTTGGATTAGAAGTGAGATGTGATTGAATAAATCAAGAAGGATATCGTTTACCGATTCAATCGTAAAAATTGCACGGGGCGTCCTATTTGGTCGCCCTCATTTAACCTATACCCATTTTCTTAAAAACATTTAACTTGTACCCACTTTTTAAATAACTTCAGCCCCCTTTCTCCTCCTCCTTCTTCGTTTTCTTCTTCTTCTCCTTCTTCTTCTTCTCCTTCTTCTTCTTCTTCTTCTTCTTCTTTCTTCTTCTGCTGTTGGTGCTGCTATGAAACTTCAGTTCATGGGATGATTGTCATAAATATATTTATCAGATTATTTAAAAACAAATAAGATTGCAGATTTGTAAATCAAGCAGTTGAGGCAATAAGGTAAAGAAACTGCATTGCAGATTTGTATATGTCAGTACATACATTGCGCAATTGCTTCCTGTCACTTGATTTCAGGTGCTAAAGCAAAGTATATCCTTCTTAATTGATGTTTGGATTGCCCTCTCGAATCCGCAAATGGAGAGTAAAAAGGAACCTGAGAACAAGAATTGCCAAAATAGGCACGTATCCAGTACATAACTATATTGAAGTTCGCCAGTTACAAACACAAAAACTTCAGCTCTAGAGCTGAAATTCGCCAGTTACAAAACAAAAACTTCAGCTCGCCAGTTACAAAACAAAAACTTCAGCTCTGAAGCTGAACTTTAGGCCCGGCTACTAGAATGCTGAAGTTTTGCATGATTGTCTTTGCTACTTCAGCCCCGTATGCTGAAGTTATGCGAAAAAGCGGGTACACTTGTAATTTTTTTTGTAAAGCGGGCACAAGTTAAAATGTGACACAAAAAGCGGGAATAGATGCAAATGCCCCGATTCAATCTCATGGAAGTAAACTATATTTACTGTTTGTTAGTCATACATTCATCTTTCATTGCACGTGTAAACACTATGAGGGTGTTTGGCTACGCTCATAAGCTGATCAAACTAGCTTATAAACACTTTTCGGCTTATTTGCGCGTTTGGTAAAGTTAAAAGTTCTTATAAGCCAAATGCTCATAAGTTAAAAATAAGCCAAAAGCCATAAACTAGTCACCCCAGCTTATGAATTTTTAGCTTATAAGCACTTTAAGTTTGACCAAATTTTTTACTATTTTATCCTTAAAATATTTTTTTTAGAACTAAACTCCTACATCGATACTCACTGTCTCAAGTATTCAATCTAAACCCCCCCTCTTGCCACATCTTTAAGTCTGCAATTCTTATTGACTATCTAAGATAAGCAAATTTTCTATTCCGTTACATATTTATATCTCTGTGATGTGTATTAATCTTTGAACTGTATGTAATAGATGATGACATACCAAATTTTTGGTGTATTGCTTTTTAAGTGTTGTGGTGATGAAAACAATGTTTGTTTCTCTTCAAATATTTTGTACTATTTAGATTTATTTTTTACTGAGAAACTTTTGTCAATTTATTAGTAATTATTATAACTTATGATTATATGCTTATGATAAAATAAATTATATTTTTCATAAAAATTATCTTATCTAAGCACAGTTGTATTTAAAATAAAATGACAAATAGAATATTTTGTATTTGAATCGATCTGAAATCTAAAATTTTGAAGAGATTACGCCGTTATAAGTGTAAATAGTTCTAAGGTTATTTAAGCCATTTTAACAGAAAAGAGCTTATCAGCACTTTTTTTTATCAAATACTACAACAACTTATTATCAATTTCAGCATTTGCACCCAAACATGTAACTGCTTATTTATTAAATCAGTTTCAGCATTTAAAAATTCTTTTCAGCACCTAATGTTTATCAACTATTTCAAATCAGCTAATCCAAATGGGCTTTATGTCCCCTCTGGCTTTGAGTATCACCTAATGTTTGAGTATGAATTATTAGACCTCTTTAGTCTAAATATGGAATCGGACCAATGAATTTCCTTCTCAATGAGGTAGTTTACATCTTGACTATCTGCATCATGTATGTTAGCTTAATCATGCTATATATGTGTAGACAATAAATTGTATCGAGAAAATAAAATCAAGACCGGAAATATTGTAACAATCGTAGTATTTGATTTCAAATAATATGAGTGTACAATCTCTATGAATCCTCTGATTCTACTTTTCCAATAGTAAATAAATTCAAGGGTCTTTGAGCTTGATCTTGAATATGTAGTTACTGCAACAAACGATGATCTTGTTCTTGAGCTTGATCTTAATTGCTTGAACTTTACCTTTATTTGTTCTTCGTTCTTGAGCTTGAACTTGATTTGTTCTCGAGTTTGAAGCTTGAAACTTATAGAGGAATTTACAGCGTTTGATCGACGAGCTCTTTGTTGCTTCTTGTTATAACTTATGATATCTTGTCTGAGTTATGAAAACTCATATTTATAGTTGTAAAAAGGAGGAGTTGTGATAAGAATAAACTCTTTCTGACTAATCAAATTGAAGTGTGATATGACCGCATTTGAGATTAAATTCAAAATTTTTATGGATTTAAATTTAATAAAATTTTAATTGCCTACAAATGCCTCTTACTTCAAAACTTGCCGTAGCGTAGGATTGTTAGAACTTCAAAGACAAAATCACGAAGTAAACATTAAATAATTTAAGCCCTTGAGTTTGAAATGTAATTTGTTTCTTAGATATGCCAAACCTAACAGACTTGAGAAAATATTTCATTTACTTTTGAAAAATTTACGTATTTCCTAACATTAAGTAGCTTCCAATCTCAAATTTCAATGAAGTTTGCTTACGTATCAATTGAGACTTAATTGTCATGACTATGATCAAGACCATTTTTCAAGGTAAAAGATATTCACATGATTGCTCACGTGAGTTAACAATGTGGTACAAACCTACACCTTTGTCATTTCCAATAAGGAGACAAATACTACATGCGAAAGATATGGCAAAGAATCCTATCCTTACAGTGACTTGTCATACCGTCCAAATTGAATTTAATTGAATTTAATTTGGAGAAGCCAATGTCAACCGCCTTACAATAACCAACTTCCAACAGGAGTACTAACCGTATTCCACATCGTGATTAATCCTTCAGTTAGTGTCCTTCGGAAATCTATATAAACACCACATTCCATGTCAAATGAGCATCAATCAATTTCGTCATCTTCAAGCGGCTCTTGAATTCGTGTTTTGACGACTCAAAAGTGCTAGTACTTGAGGTAATTTCTTTTATCTTCTTTTGCATTTTCTTTGCTTGTTCTTTTTTTGTTAGCCAAGAATAAAATGATATCTTCTTGTTTAACAAGGGTATTTATGGAATACTTATCCCCGTCCAAATATGAGAAAATTCCATTATCCCCGTCCAAATATGAGAAATATTACTCTCAAGGTGGCTTGACTATCGGAGAGATTACTCTCAAGATGACTCGACTATTGAAGAGATTACTCTTAATGTGGTCCGACTATCGAAAAAATTACTCTCAAGATGACCCTACTATCAGAGAGTGTAAATGATACTAGTAGTAGTGCTGATACTAGTAGTAGTGTTGATGCTAATAGTTAACCATTGTATAGTTAACTTAAGTTAGTTAAACCATAGTTAATAGTGAGTGTAGTTAGTTAAATATTAGTTGTATAAAGATAGTGGGACCACTACTTGTAATAGTTAGTCGTCATTTTAACATAATATGATTTCTCATGTTCCATTGCTTTCTTCTCCCTCTCTCTTCTACAATGGCAACCACTATTTCTTCTCAATCTGATTGAATTGAACAAAGTTTACATGGTATCAGAGCTTCGAGTGACTGTATTGAGGGATCTATCACGAGATTTGCAGTGAAGATCGAGGAATTTCAGTCCATGCATGTTCAAATTTTGTCGATTGTAGAAGATCATTTGTAAACCCTAAGTTTTTTTTGTTCAAATACCGATTGATGAATCAACTAGCGGTACTCCAGACGGAGCAGCTAATAGAGTGATTTCTATGTCTCAAACTCTCGATTACACACATCCACTCTATTTATATCCTTCAGATACACCGGGTTCTCTCTCTGTAGGAATCCAACTGATTGGGATGGAAAATCACACACTATGGAGTCGTGCGATCAAAGTTGCACTTTTAGAGAAGAAATAAACTAGGTTTTGTGGATGGATATGTTGTGAAAAAGGATTTCGAAGGAGAATTGCAAAAACAGTGGGAACGGTGTAATGCAATTGTGGTTTCATGGTTAATGAGCAATGTGAATGCAGACCTACTCAGTGGAATTCTGTTTCGTTCTGATGCTTTGTTGGTTTGGAAGGATCTCAAGGAGATATTTGATAAGGTAAACACTTCTCGAGCATATCATTTGCATAAAGCAATTGCTACTATAACACAAGGAGTTTCCTCTATTTCTGTATATTACTCTAAGTTGAAAGACCTTTGGGATGAGCATGATTCTATAGTTCCTCCTCCTTGTTATGAGAGTGAACAATTGTAAGCACGTGATTTTTTCCCTATGAAAGAATTACTCCCAAAAATTCAAAATAAAATGATTTTCCTTGGTGTGCAATTTTGAGAATTTTTGTGACATTTTTGGGATAATTATTTGTATTTGTCTATGCATGTTTATTTGTTAAATTAATAAAAATACAAAAATTTGTCGCATTTTGCATGTAGGATTTAATTCTACAATTGTTAGTAATTAAGTTTGTTTTACAAAAATTGAAAATTACAAAAATAGGCATTTTTAGCATTTAATGTCCAATTGTACAATTTATGCTTAATTATTACTTAATTGTGCGTTAATTGTTATTGGGAGTTAATTTACGCTTTTATAACTTAATTTAGTTCTATATAATAATTTAAGGATTTTTAGAATTTAGTTTTAGAAAATAAAAGAAGAAAAAAGAGCAAAAATATAAAGAAAATCGGAATTGGGCCTCTTCTTCAATTTCAAACCACAAGCCTAAAAAATTGCCCAACCTTCCCCATGACCCGGTCCATTTCAAACCGGGTCGACCCGGTCCATAACCCCAAAGACCCAACACCCCCTATCTTGCATTTCAAAAAAACAAAACAAGACAAAAAACCCTAAAAAGCCTAAAGAGATCCGCCCCCCTCCTTCTCTCCATCTTCTCCAAGCTCCCTCACGCCCCATCCATGGCTGCCCTTGCATCGTCTTCTTCGACACAAACACACACAAGCACAGCCCCTCTATCGACCACCCTATCTCCATCGTCGTCCTCAAGCAACCATCGTCGTCCTCAAGCTGCTTCACCACTGACAGAGCAACCAAACGACCCTACTGTTCATCGCGCGGACTGCCATGGCTAGCCCCTCGTGGCTTCATCGTCTTCATGGCCAAGCTGCTCCTGTTTCTGCTTCCTGCTGCTTCTGCTACGATCCAGCCAGGACGTCGAATAGTAGCTCCAAACCAAAAGCCAAGCAGGTTGCTTCATCTTCTTCGTCTTCGTCGAGCTCGAACTCGAAGCTCCCATGGCTGCCTCACCACCGTCCCGCGTCACTGCTGTTGCGTTTCCACTGCCATCGCCATTGCTGCTCCTGCTACATCCAGTCGTCGACGACGAGCAGCTCGTCGACCTTCCCCAAACATGACCCAGCTGCTTCTGCCTTCTGCTTCATCTTCTCCGACCAACATCCATCGCTGCTGCATCTTCTTCGAAACCCAGTCGCTATTGCTTCATCGTTGCCTTCATCTCCATCGCCATTTGAGTAGCTGCGTTCAAAACCAATTCCCATCGCCGCATCTTCAGCTTCACCTTTCAAAAAGGGTCGTCTTTCTCGTTCATGGCGTTGCTGTGAACGGACCAGCTTTCTCGTTGCTATGAACACGAACGGACCATGGCGTTGCTGTGATGGACATAACAACTTTCTCGTTCATGGTCCGTTCACGGTCGTCTTCGGCATTGAGCTATTTTGGCACGACAATTCTTTCCGGGCAGATTTGTTTTGTTCAAGTTTATCGTCGCTCCGCTCCGGTTAGTTGTTTAACCAATTCGTGTTTATCGTTTTTCTTATTTTTCTTTAGTTTGTTTCATGTTTGTTTTATTGTTCTTGTTTATTTTTTTTAGGTAGAAATTGTTAGTTTAATGTTGTTAGATTCAAATTAAAGTTTAATTAATTGTTTCTTCAGTTTGTTTCATGTGTTATGTATTTTTTTCAGAAATTGTTAACGTTGGTTAAATCGTTTGAATCCGTCATATTTGTTGTTTAAAATAGATTGAATGCATGTTTATTCTTTGTTTGAAGTTCATCCAGTAATTTAATTTGAGTTTGTTTTGGTTTTTAATTTTTTTTGAATCATGTATCTTTGTTATAATTTTATTGGAGTTAATTAAAAAGATCAGTTGATTATTTGAAGTTTAGTGATTTGAATATGTTTATTTGTTTTGTTTAAGCTTAATTCGAATTTGAATAAAACTTGCTTGTTATTGTTGTTGAAACTTTTCATTTATGTTCATACTTTGTTTGATTGTTCTTGAATCCGAAATTAGTATAAGTTTGATTTTCTTGTTTGTTGTTTATCATTTATGATTATTTCTTCAGTTTGCTTCATGATCTTGTTTAGTTTTAATATAGAAATTGTTGGTTGTAATGTTGTTAGATTTAATTTTAAGTTCAAATGATTATTGAATTTAGAAATCTGAATATACATGTTTGTTGTTATTGAATCTGAAAGTAGGTTTGTTTGTTATTAAAAATATTGTTCAATCAAAATTTTAGTTGTTCTTTGTTGTTCATCATTTAGTTTGAATTTGTTGTTGAAAATTGTTTAGAAATTGGTCATATTTGCTGTATTTTGGTTGAAATTGATTAGGTGAATTGGTTATAGCTGATGGGGGTAGTTTGGTAATTTGCAGTACTTTCAGGGGTAAATTGGTAATTTCAGTAAGGTCGGAGGGGTATTTTTGGAATTAAAATTCTGAACAAATATTTATTTTGAGTGCTCTGTCCATTAAAATTAAATAATTTGTTAATAATATTAAAATAATGTAGGCATGGGGAACAAGACATAATGGGGGGGGGATAATGTATGAATAATGTATTTGTTTAATGTAAGCATGAGGGACAAGACATAATGGTGGGGAATAATGTATTTGTTTAATCAAAAGTGGGGAACAAGACATAGTGGGATTGCGGGGCTCAAGAAAAGTTTGTTTAAATAAATAATAATTGTATTTTTTAACTAGTAGTGGGTTTGGTAAGGAGAAAGTGGTTGTTTTGTTAATTGATTAAAGGGTTTGGGATGAGAAATAAATAAGGGGACTTGAATCAGATTTTAGAGGGACAGAAGAATAAAAAAGAGGAGAGAGAATACAGAAGAAAATTTTAAGAGAGGAAATTCCGAAAAATACTAAGACTTCAGAAAATAAAAAGAAAAACATTCTGGAAATTCAAAAGAAGAATAGTATACACCTGATATACAATCCAAATATTCTGATATACAGATTCAGAAATTAAGGGTTAAACGCTAACTAGTCTTTCAAAATCTGAAAAGATTCCCTTTGCTTCTATCCGTTGATTGTTGGTGGTGTTTCTGGATTTTTGTCTTGGTTTTAAAATCTGTCACTAAGTTTCTCGTTGCTGGTTGTTACTGGTTGCTGGGGTTGCTGTTGTTGTATGCTACTGAATTTCTGCTGATCTCCCTTTTCTTTTGCTTCCAATATCAGGTACACAACTGACACGCTGATTATTGTAAACTGAAACAGGAAGCATGAATACGAAAATGAAGAGTTGAAGTTCTAAATTTATTTTAATTATATTCTGAATTTTATTTGTATATATAAATTATTTAGCTTACAAAAATCAGAATCATGTAGCTATTTAATATATATAGTGGAACATCTGACGATAGCTTAACGGATGAACTATCTATATATATTGCTTAAAAATAAATAAATGGTGTAGTAACTCCGTCTAGTTAAAAATCAAACGAATAGACCATTTCGGAACTTGTAGGAATATTGTTTAGTTAAATAATATTGGTTAATTTCAGCATGTAAATGGTTTAGGATTAAAATTAGATTGCTAAGTTTTTTTTAAGTTGACAAACTGAGAACATGCCTAGTATAATGTAACTAGGTAGTAACATGTGAATAAGACGACCCAGGTCTAGTTTTATGCCATACACGTTGGGCCTGGGCCCGCATCGACAACGGACTGCCCTGCTTGCATCATTTTCAGAATTTATGAATCATATTCGAAACCCAACTATAACAACTCAAGCATGTAAATAAATTAAGACCTTTTCTCTTTCATTTTGTAGAGACAATTTTAATAGAAAAAATGTAGGCACTTTAGGATTATCTTTTTAAAATAAATGAGATGAGCCTCGCCCAATAAAACGCACAAATTGCGGGGCCCTCGATAAATGTCTAATTAAAATTACTTAGACTTCGGGATGAGCCGTTTAACAAAATTCCACGGCCTTACCCAGAAATAATAATACGTTAATTGCTTTAGGCGCGCATTTTAATAAGCTTACCTTCTTAAACTCGGGTGTGCATTCATGCGATCCAAATCCAAATCCCAAAACATTGAATAAAAATGTGTTCCGGATTGCGGGTGCATTTCATGTGACGCAATCCAAAGACATATTTTTAAGCAATGTTCACATTCTTTTTAAAAAAAATATAATAATAAAAGCGGTAAAGAGTTAAAACTTGCACATGAGCGCATAATTGTATAAAATCAGATAAACAAGCCGAATATGACAGTTGAGCGACCGTGCTAGAACTACGGAACTCGGGAATGCCTAACACCTTCTCCCGGGTTAATAGAATTCCTTATCCGGATTTCTGGTTCGCAGACTGTAATATGGAGTCATTCTTTTCCTCGATTTGGGATTAAATTGGTGACTTGGGATACCCTAAATCTCTCAAGTGGCGACTCTGAAATAAACAAACAAATCCCGTTTCGATTGTCCTTTAATTGGAAAAAACTCCTACGCCCCCCGCGGGGGCGGAAAAAGGAGGTGTGACAGCTCTGGCGACTCTACTGGGGACTGCTGTAACCCAGAACCACTGGTTCAGGGTTAGAAATTCGAGCTTAGATGAATTGTTTTATTTGGTTTTATCTGATTTTGTTACATGATACATGCCTAATGTGCTAATTGATTGCCTTTACCGCTTTGATATTATGTGAACTGTATATAAACTGTGCCGAAACCCTTCTCTTCTTACATCCGGGAAGAAGCTCGCTGGTCGAGACTCCCTATTCTGTTAGTGTCAATACCTGAAATAAGAAAGAGGCCGGATAAGTTACAAAGCCGGACGACCCCACGGGTCCCCGGTACGTAGCCCCCTCCTCGACTCGAGTTGTCTGCTCGGGTACACAGTCTAGAACAAATACCAAGGTTATGAACTTAGAATAACTCAGCTTCATGCCGGATCCCTAGTATGAACGCTTATTTGCATCATGTGCATTTGACTTAGGAGGCTCAACACAGGGGTTGGGTCTGTCTAGGACAGGTGTACCAAAAAATGAAAATGACCATCCTGATGCATCTTACTTGCTGCTACTTGCGCATTTATTTGATTCGGACTTATGTGTTGACCGATTTTTGAATATCAGGAATAATATTGTAAAATTGAAAAAAAAGAAATAGCGGTTAGGGAATTGATTGTTTATTTTTGAAAAAAATCCAATGCCTTCAAAACTCTGCCGAAATTTTGAGAAAATGAGAAAAAAAAATGTCTTATTAGTTTGTTTTATTAAAAGCAAAGGAAAAATAGAAAAAAAAGTCGTTGTTCTGTCTTGTTTTTCAAGAAAAAAAAAATAGAAGAAAAATAGTTTGTCTTGCCATGAAAAATGAAAATGAAAAAAGAGTCTTGTTTTTAAAATATTTTTATTTATTTATTTGTTTATGAAAATGCCAAAAATAAAAATAAAAAGAGTCATGCGCTGAACGTGGTTTTATTATTTGTTGCAAATATATATATATAAATCCAAAAAGCTTTTATTTATTTCCAATATATATATATATATATATATATATATCTTTATTTGTTTCAAAAAGTATTTGTCTTGCCAAAAAGTCTAGAAAAGTTTTTTTAGACCCCCAATTTTCAAAAATAAATCCAAAATATTTTCCATTTTTGATTTCTTTAGAAAGTCTTTTTAATTGTTTTATTTTTACAAAAAAAAAATATAAATAAAAAAAATCCGAAAATATTTTCATTTTTCTTTCAAAATTGAAAAGAAAATTCAAAATTCAAAAATATTTTTTTTAGCATTTCTTTCATTAAAAGTAAAATTCAAAAATATTTTCTTTCTTCTTTAAAAGTTTTTCTTTCAAAATTCAAAAAAAAACTTAAATCTTTCTCTTTAGAAATCCTTATTTGCAAAAATGCTATTTTCTTCTTTATAACTCTTTCCTTCAAAAATAAGTATATATAAAAATAAAAATAGTTTATCCAGCCTGAACTACGCGGGTTTGATTCTCACCGGATGTGAGATACGTAGGCAACCCTCATCAGGTCCAACCTCCCTTTTTGCTAAAATAACAAATAAATAATAAAAAAAACATGTCAAAATTTTAATTCTGTCATAAAGAAGTCGGGTGACGCTGTTTTGTCAAAACATAGCCGAATGTTCCCGAAAGAGACGCCGGAAGACTGACTTTGCATAAACTGCCACCTTTTGGGTCATGTTTAAGATTTGGTCCAGTTGACCCACACAGCCTTAAAAATCTTCGTCCCCGAGGCGTTGAAAGGCCGTGTTTGCAATATTGAGTTTTCTATTTTGAAAAACGATAAAAAGAGTCATAAATAAGTCGGGTGATGCTGTTTTTGTCAAAAATAGCCGAAGGTTCCCGAAAGGGACGCCGGAGGGCTGACTTTGTATAAACAGCCACCTTGGGTCATTTTCTTAGGATTCTGGTCCAGTTGACCCACACAGCCTTAAAAATCTTCGTCCCCGAGGCGCTGAAGGGCCGTGTTTGCAGCACCAGGTTTTTATTGTAATTTGAAAAAAAAAAACAAAGAGTCAGCGGTCAGGTGAATACCGTTTGAATTTTTAGTCAAAAATAAGCCGAGCCAGCTTCGGCCACGTCTTAAACCGTTCTTGCCGAAATAGCCTTAGAGTATCTCTCAGTTGTCGAAAGGCTATTTTCGTAAAAGAACGGACAAGTTTGTAAAGTGTCATAAAATAAGGAAGGGGCCACATTTGCAAAAATAGCCATTTGGTTGCATTTGTCAAACGGGGAAAGGAAGCTGGCCTTTTTGTTTTGAGGTTATAAATCTTTTGACTAGAATATGTGGGTTGTTTGATTTTTGAGTTTGTTGGTCATCTTTCAACCTTTGAAACCCAATTTGTTTTATTATGAAAATTGATAAAGAAAAAATGTCTCATTGTTGTTACCTTTCATTTTGGCCGAACTACGCAAGGTCTGATTCATGCGGGGTCATGATACGTAGGCAATCTCCATAAGATTCGACCACAATAAAAAAAAAATGAAAAAAATCGAAAAAAGAAAGAAAAATGAAAAAAAAAAGAAAAAAAAGAAAAAAAGGGAAAAGATGTTGTTAATAATGAGGACCGACTGAGTCCATTCTAACCTGTTTTGTTTTGAATCACAAAGAAAGAAGGTGGTTGGTTTGTGGTAAGCCGGAGATACAAGATCCAAAAGCACATTTTGCGGGGATCAGGCCTGATGACGGAAGCACTCGAGTCCTATTGGGAACTTGTTGACTAAGGTTGATGATATTGAAGTTGGCAATGGTCTGGGCAATACTGATGCGAAGCTCAGTGGCTAAAATGCCAGTTTTGATAAAGTGGGAGGATGCTCCGTTCCTTGGTTAGCAAGAGAGAAGCTTTTGGTGGCTTATTTTGTTGTCATTTCTGTTGTCCGGATTATTCTTAGGGTTGTAATCCGGATTTTGTCTTCTGTCAAACTTTCTTATCTTTCCATTTTGTCATAGCGGTTTGTTTAAGTTTTATCCAGGTTTGTTCTAGGATTTTATTCTGGTTTGTTTTTGTTTTGTTATTCATACCATTCCACCGGTAGTCTAAAGCAAATCCGATTTTTTATTATTTTCAGTCATCTTTTTGTTTAGTCCTTTTATCATTTTTGTTCTGCGCCGATTCTCGTGACATGACATGCGCACACAGATTGGGCCTAATCTTAAAAGTTAATCATAAAACCCCGAAAAATAAGGACGGTTTGAGATTATTCGGAGTTCGAGTCATACGGAACTAGGGCAAGTAAAACACAAAGAAAACCGCTAAAAGAAAGATTCGCCAAATTGGCATGAGGGTCGAGAATGAGAGTGTCGCCCAACGGTGCTTTAGAAATGACAAATGAAAAAGCAAATGTTAAATATAATTGTCAAGTCCAGCACCATCAGAAGAGGCTACAAATCTTTGTTTAAATTATTGTTTGCACTTGGCATGTTTTGAAGACTGGAATGACGAAGGCATTTTGTTCTGCTACCTAAACACTTTATCCTTCGTTACCCCTTTTGAGCCTTATTTATTTTTCTTTCATACCCCTCATTCGGAATCGGTAACAACAGGTTAGAAACACAAAACATGGAAGATAAAAAGAAAAAAAAAGAGAGAAAAAAGAAGAAGAAAACAACAGAACGAAAAAAAGAGAAAAGAGAAAAAAGAGAAAAGAAAAGAAAAATGCTAACAAAAAAAAACAAAAGAAAGTCAAATGAAAAAAGAGGAATTGGGAACTACGTTTGACCTGATTCCTCAAAGAGGATACGTAGGCGCCTCACGGCTCGGTCATAGGGTGCATAGGGTGCGTAATGTGCATAGTGTAATAATAATAATAATCCCCAAGCTAGAAACTGGGGCAAGAGTTGCGCTTGTCGTAAGCAAATATGGTTCCGAAGGTTGTAATTTTGAACCCCAAGTTTATTTTGTTTTTGAGCCTTTAATACCCCTTTCTTTCTAGCCTATCCAAAACCCACATTACGGTCCAAAGAAAGACCTTCTGATCAGTCTTCAAAAGATGCCAAGTCAGACAAATGAGAGTCTTACCGGTGAACATAACATTCTGTTCCACAGCAGAAAGGACTCTAATCCCCAGCAGAAAGAGTCATATCGGCAACACTCCAAATCCCCAGTTGGAAAGTGATACAAATAAGAGAGTCTTATTGGTGAAAATCTTCACAGACACCATTAAGGCGATGCAAGCCGAGAGAAAAACCAAAATGAGAGAGGCTTGATAGTGAAAACCCTTTGGGCACTACAAGTCGAATAAGATTAAGAATCAGATGGGGAATCTCCAAGTGAAGATCTGGAAAGACGATTGACGGCGAATGATAGGCCACATGTGCATGTCACGACCATTAGAGTCGGTATCGGCGTTTGATAGGTTTTTATTTATAGTTTCTTTTGTTAAAGAGCCATCTTTTTCCTTTGTCCTTTATTCGGTTCCTTTTTTTGTTTATTTATCTTTCTCCTTTCATAGAAAAATTCCCCAGTAGAGTTGTTTGGTCAGAACAAGTGAGAAATGACTTCAAAATCTGCCATCAGCTTTCCAATTATGCAAGACCAGATCCGATTAGAACATCCAAATGGTCTAAGTCAGGAAGGAACAAGCGCGAGGCCAGTGTCAAGAAAGATATCCCCCGCAAAAGGAGATGGACAAAAGGATGGGCGGGTGCCAAGAAGGATATCCCCGCCGAAATCAAAGGTTATTAAAACTCAAGGCCAAGGCCTGTGGACAAAGCAAGGAGGGCAATGAGCATGATTTGGGAAATTCATACGAGACTAAAAGGTCGGGGAAATGCCAGTTTCCGAGCTATGCCACAAAAGAAGAGGGATATCCCCAGCAGAAAGGGATTATCCCCAGCAAATAATATCATCCCCAACAAGTTTTGGAACGCAGAGCAAGGAAGGAGAAAGGGAAAACCATCCCAGTAGGAGGATCACAACCAACCACCACGTTTTAAACTAACAAATTTTGTTTGATTTGAAACAGGTAAAAGAAATGGCATTAATGACGGGAATGCATGCCACAAGGGAGATTATCAAACTGGGGCAGAAAATTTTCCTTTCATTTAGAAAATTTTCTGAAAGTCAGATACCCATATGGAGAAGAATAAAGATAGCACCAATCGAAACTTGTGCTCGGAAAAAGCAAAAGGCCAATGTCATTCCCAGCAGCCTTCCGAAAACCGAAGCACTAATTTTGAAGGAATCAAAGTCCCCGGCAGTGTTATCCTCGACAGCATTATCCCCAGCTGATAACATTTTATCCCCCAATAGGTAAGTAAGTAATTCCCCAGCAATGTTATCCCCAGCAGTTTCGAGGGAAGACAACACAGGTAAGTAAATAATTCAGGAAGAAGGAAATGGTTCACGCATAGGAGACGCACTTCCTAAGTTAAGATTTCATTAATAGGAGACGCACTTCCTAGTTTAAAATCATTAAAGTTTTACCCATAGGAGACGCACTTCCTAAGTTTAGTTTTACCAATAGGAGACGCACTTCCTAAGTTTAGTTTTACCAATAGGAGACACACTTCCTAAGTTTATTTTACCCATAGGAGACGCACTTCCTAAGTTTAATTTTACCAATAGGAGACGCACTTCCTAAGTTTAGTTTTGCCCATAGGAGACACACTTCCTAAGTTTAGTTTTGCCCATAGGAGACGCACTTCCTAAGTTTACTTTTACCCCATAGGAGACGCACTTTCTAAATTAAGATTTCACGCATAGGAGACGCACTTCCTAAATTATTTTCATTCATAGGAGACGCACTTCCTAGTTTAAAATCATTAAAGTTTTACCCCTAGGAGACGCACTTCCTAAGTTTATTTTACCATAGGAGACGCACTTCCTAAGTTTAGTTTTACCAATAGGAGACTCACTTCCTAAGTTTAGTTTTACCAATAGGAAACGCACTTCCTAAGTTTAGTTTTGCCCGTAGGAGATGCACTTCCTAAGTTTAGTTTAACCAATAGGAGACACACTTCCTAAGTTTAGTTTTACCAATAGGAGACGCACTTCCTAAGTTTAGTTTTACCAATAGGAGACGCACTTCCTAAGTTTATTTTACCCATAGGAGACGCACTTCCTAAGTTTAGTTTCACCCATAGGAGATGCACTTCCTAAGTTTATTTTACCCCCAGGAGACGCACTTCCTAAGTTTAGTTTCACCCGTAGGAGATGCACTTCCTAAGTTTATTTTACCCCCAGGAGACGCACTTCCTAAATTATTTTCATTCATAGGAGACGCACTTCCTAGTTCAAAATCATTAAAGTTTCACCCATAGGAGACGCACTTCCTAAGTTTAATTTTTCCCCTAGAAGACGCACTTCCTAAGTTTAATTTCATGCATAGGAGACGCACTTCTTAAATTAAGTTTCACCCCTAGGAGATGCACTTCCTAGTCTGGTTCATTTAAGTTTATTTATAGGAGACGCACTCATTTTTAGGAGACGCACTTCCTAGTTTGAATCATTGAAGTTTCACCCCTAGAAAATGCATTTCGTAGTCTGGATCGTTCAGGTTGTATTTTGCTTTAGGAGACGCACTTCCTAAAAATGAGAGTTTACCACTACACACTTCCTGATTTTGGTTCACATAGTTTTACTCGTAGGAGACGCACTTCCTAGTTGGGTTCATCCGCCCTCAAATAGGATTTTATTTTCAAAGTTGTTGAAGTCAGGAGCCCGCCTGAAGAGAGGAAAGGCGTTTTATTTTTAAAGTTGTTTACATCTCGCCAACCTAAAGAAAGGAATGTCATTTTATTTTCAAAGTTATTGTTGAAGTTAGGAGCCCGCCTGAAGAGAGGAAAGGCGTTTTATTTTTAAAAGTTGTTGAATTCTCGCCAACCTAAAGAAAGGAATGGCATTTTCATTTAAAGTTGTGATTGAAGTCAGGAGCCCGCCTGAAGAGAGGAATGGCGTTTTATTTTAAAGTTGTTGTTGAAGTCAGGAGCCCGCCTGAAGAGAGGAATGACGTTTATTTTAAAAGTTGTTTATTTGAAATCAGGAGCCCGCCTGAAGAGAGGAAAGTCGTTTATTTTTCAAAGTTGTTGAAGTCAGGAGCCCGCCTGAAGAGAGGAAAGGCGTTTTATTTTTGAAAGTTGTTTGTTGAAGTCAAGCGCCCACCTGTATAATAAGAGGAATACTTTTTAGTCTTGTACTTCAGATTTTGAAATCAGTAACCCCGCCGGAAGGCAGAAGGTTACAAAAGTAATCCCCAGCAGGAAACAATAAAAAATCCCAGCACCGGAAAGCAGAAGGTGGCAACAAGAGGTCCCAGCACAAATTCAAGCACCTGAGTCAAAAGGAAGAAAAGACGCGTCTTGAAAGAAGCGGCTTGTGAACATTTAATTATGCCCAGCATAACAAATCTGATGAAGAAAGCCGTATCCCCAGAGGAACCACCGAAAAGCTTAATGAAGGAAGCCATATCCCCAGCGGACCGAGCAAAATGATGAAATCTGGTATTCAGAAAAGCAAAGGGCCAGTGGCATCCCCAAATTCACGGAAGAAAAGCACCGGAGGAAACACAAGCCGACAAGAAAGCAAGGCAACAAGAACAAGTTGCAGTCTAGCCTAGCTTCTTGTTTTCTTTTTAAGCATGGTGTAACAAGGAGATCGGTAAGCAGTGGTAATAGCATGCAACAACAGTAACATTGCAGTCTCATGGTAGTCCCAGCTACCAAAACTTCCCGAACTACATTAACCTGATTCCCCTTTAGCCAGGAATATGTAGGAAACCTTTGAAGCAAATGTTCGGTTAAATCTTTTTAAAAAAATGCTTCACACGGAGTACTCGGATGGGCAAAAATCGCTCACTTTATCTTTGCACGAAAACCCTTCGTGTCTTCGGGCAAAGAGGGGCAGCTGTAAGCATGTGATTTTTTCCCTATGAAAGAATTACTCTCAAAAATTCAAAATAAAATGATTTTCTTTGGTGTGCAATTTTGAGAATTTTGTGACATTTTTGGGATAATTATTTGTATTTGTCTATGCATGTTTATTTGTTAAATTAATAAAAATACAAAAATATGTCGCATTTTGCATGTAGGATTTAATTCTACAATTGTTAGTAATTAAGTTTATTTTACAAAAATTGAAAATTACAAAAATAGGCATTTTTAGCATTTAATGTCCAATTGTACAATTTTATGCTTAATTATTACTTAATTGTGCGTTAATTGTTATTGGAAGTTAATTTGCGCTTTTATAACTTAATTTAGTTCTATATAATAATTTAAGGATTTTTACAATTTAGTTTTAGAAAATAAAAGAAGAAAAAAGAGCAAAAATATAAAGAAAATCGGAATTGGACCTCTTCTTCAATTTCAAACCACAAGCCCAAAAAATTGCCCAACCTTCCCCATGACCCGGTCCATTTCAAACCGGGTCGACCCGATCCATTACCCCAAAGACCCAACACCCCCTATCTTGCATTTCAAAAAAACAAAACAAGACAAAAAACCCTAAAAAGCCTAAAGAGATCCGCCCCCCTCCTTCTCTCCATCTTCTCCAAGCTCCCTCACGCCCCATCCATGGCTGCCCTTGCATCGTCTTCTTCGACACAAACACACACAAGCACAGCCCCTCTATCGACCACCCTATCTCCATCGTCGTCCTCAAGTAGCCATCGTCGTCCTCAAGCAGCCATCGTCGTCCTCAAGCTGTTTCACCACTGACAGAGCAACCAAACGACCCTACTGTTCGTCGCGCGGACTGCCATGGCTAGCCCCTCGTGGATTCATCGTCTTCATGGCCAAGCTGCTCCTGTTTCTGCTTCCTGCTGCTTCTGCTACGATCCAGCCAGGACGTCGAACAGTAGCTCCAAACCAAAAGCCAAGCAGGTTGCTTCATCTTCTTCGTCTTCGTCGAGCTCAAACTCGAAGCTCCCATGGCTGCCTCACCACCGTCCCGCGTCACTGCTGCTGCGTTTCCACTGCCATCGCCATTGCTGCTCCTGCTACATCTAGTCGACGACGACGAACAGCTCGTCGACCTTCCCCAAACATGACCCAGCTGCTTCTGCCTTCTGCTTCATCTTCTCCGACCAACATCCATCGCTGCTGCGTCTTCTTCAAAACCCAGTCGCTATTGCTTCATCGTTGCCTTCATCTCCATCGCCATTTGAGTAGCTGCGTTCAAAACCAATTCCCATCGATGCGTCTTCAGCTTCACCTTTCAAAAAGGGTCGTCTTTCTCATTCATGGCGTTGCTGTGAACGGACCAGCTTTCTCGTTGCTATGAACACGAACGGACCATGGCGTTGCTCTGATGGACAGAACAGCTTTCTCGTTCATGGTCCGTTCACGGTCGTCTTCGGCGTTGAGCTATTTTGGCACGACAATTCTTTCCGGGCAGATTTGTTTTGTTCAAGTTTATCGTCGTTCCGCTCCGATTAGTTGTTTAACCAATTCATGTTTATCGTTTTTCTTATTTTTCTTCAGTTTGTTTCATATTTGTTTTATTGTTCTTGTTTATTTTTTTTAGGTAGAAATTGTTAGTTTAATGTTGTTAGATTCAAATTAAAGTTTAATTAATTATTTTTTCAGTTTGTTTCATGTGTTATGTATTTTTTTCAGAAATTGTTAACGGTGGTTAAATCGTTTGAATCCGTCATGTTTGTTGTTTAAAATAGATTGAATGCATGTTTATTCTTTGTTTGAAGTTCATCCAGTAATTTAATTTGAGTTTGTTTTGGTTTTTAATTTTTTTTTGAATCATGTATCTTTGTTATAATTTTATTGGAGTTAATTAAAAAGATCAGTTGATTATTTGAAGTTTAGTGATTTGAATATGTTTATTTGTTTTGTTTAAGCTTAATTCGAATTTGAATAAAACTTGCTTGTTGTTGTTGTTGAAACTTTTCATTTATGTTCATACTTTGTTTGATTGTTCTTGAATCCGAAATTAGTATAAGTTTGATTTTCTTGTTTGTTGTTTATCATTTATGATTATTTCTTCAGCTTGCTTCATGATCTTGTTTAGTTTTAATATAGAAATTGTTGGTTGTAATGTTGTTAGATTTAATTTTAAGTTCAAATGATTATTGAATTTAGAAATCTGAATATACATGTTTGTTGTTGTTGAATCTGAAAGTAGGTTTGTTTGTTGTTAAAAATATTGTTCAATCAAAATTTTAGTTGTTCTTTGTTGTTCATCATTTAGTTTGAATTTGTTGTTGAAAATTGTTTAGAAATTGGTCATATTTGCTGTATTTTGGTTGAAATTGATTAGGTGAATTGGTTATAGCTGATGGGGGTAGTTTGGTAATTTGCAGTACTTTCAGGGGTAAATTGGTAATTTCAGTAAGGTCGGAGGGGTATTTTTGGAATTAAAATTCTGAACAAATATTTATTTTGAGTGCTCTGTCCATTAAAATTAAATAATTTATTAATAATATTAAAATAATGTAGGCATGGGGGACAAGACATAATGGTGGGGAAGGAATAATGTATTTGTTTAATGTAAGCATGAAGGACAAGACATAATGGTGGGGAATAATGTATTTGTTTAATCAAAAGTGGGGAACAAGACATAGTGGGATTGCGGGGCTCAAGAAAAGTTTGTTTAAATAAATAACAATTGTATTTTTTAACTAGTAGTGGGTTTGGTAAGGAGAAAGTGGTTGTTTTGTTAATTGATTAAAGGGTTTGGGATGAGAAATAAATATGGGGACTTGAATCAGATTTTAGAGGGACAGAAGAATAAAAAAGAGGAGAGAGAATACAGAAGAAAATTTTAAGAGAGGAAATTCCGAAAAATACTAAGATTTCAGAAAATAAAAAGAAAAATATTCTGGAAATTCAAAAGAAGAATAGTATACACCTGATATACAATCCAAATATTCTGATATACAGATTCAGAAATTAAGGGTTAAACGCTAACTAGTCTTTCAAAATCTGAAAAGATTCCCTTTGCTTCTGTCCGTTGATTGTTGTTGGTGTTTCTGGATTTTTGTCTTGGTTTTAAAATCTGTCACTAAGTTTCTCGTTGCTGGTTGTTACTGGTTGCTGGGGTTGCTGTTGTTGTATGCTACTGAATTAATGCTGATCTCCCTTTTCTTTTGCTTCCAATATCAGGTACACAACTGACACGCTGATTATTGTAAACTGAAACAGGAAACATGAATACGAAAATGAAGAGTTGAAGTTCTAAATTTATTTTAATTATATTCTGAATTTTATTTGTATATATAAATTATTTAGCTTACAAAAATCAGAATCATGTAGCTATTTAATATATATAGTGGAACATCTGACGATAGCTTAACGAATGAACTATCTATATATATTGCTTAAAAATAAATAAATGGTGTAGTAACTCCGTCTAGTAAGAAATCAAACGAATAGACCATTTCAGAACTTGTAGGAATATTGTTTAGTTAAATAATATTGGTTAATTTCAGCATGTAAATGGTTTAGGATTAAAATTAGATTGCTAAGTTTTTTTTAAGTTGACAAATTGAGAACATGCCTAGTATAATGTAACTAGGTAGTAACATGTGAATAAGACGACCCAAGTCTAGTTTTATGCCATACACGTTGGGCCTGGGCCCGCATCGGCAACGGACTGCCCTGCTTGCATCATTTTTAGAATTTATGAATCATATTCGCAACCCAACTATAACAACTCAAGCATGTAAATAAATTAAGACCTTTTCTCTTTCATTTTGTAGAGAAAATTTTAATAGAAAAAATGTAGGCACTTTAGGATTATCTTTTTAAAATAAATGAGATGAGCCTCGCCCAATAAAACACACAAATTGCGGGGCCCTCGATAAATGTCTAATTAAAATTACTTAGACTTCGAGATGAGCCGTTTAGCAAAATTTCACGGCCTTACCCAGAAATAATAATACGCTAATTGCTTTAGGCGCGCATTTTAATAAGCTTACCTTCTTAAACTCGGGTGTGCATTTCATGCGACCCAAATCCAAATCCCAAAACATTGAATAAAAATGTGTTCCGGATTGCGGGTGCATTTCATGTGACGCAATCCAAAGACATGTTTTTAAGCGATGTTCACATTCTTTTTTAAAAAATATAATAATAAAAGCGGTAAAGAGTTAAAACTTGCACATGAGCGCATAATTGTATAAAATCAGATAAACAAACCGAATATGACAGTTGAGCGACCGTGCTAGAACCACGGAACTCGGGAATGCCTAACACCTTCTCTCGAGTTAACAGAATTCCTTATCCGGATTTCTGGTTCGCAGACTATAATATGAAGTCATTCTTTTCCTCGATTCGGGATTAAATTGGTGACTTGGGACACCCTAAATCTCTCAAGTGGCGACTCTGAAATAAACAAACAAATCCCGTGTCGATTGTCCTTTAATTGGAAAAAGGAGGTGTGACAACAATCTAGGGAACACACTCTATACTTGGAGTGCCAAAAGTTATTTCAATTCTTAATGGGACTGAATGATGGATACAGTCAAGCTAGATCTCATATTTTGATAATGAATCCTGAGCCCAACGTAAATCAGGCTTATGCAATGGTAATACAAGATGAAAGTCAGAAAATGTTAACTGGAGGACATTGTGCAATGACAGAGAGGATTGAGCCAACTGCTCTTTATGGTAGTAAGGGTACGAGGTAGCAATATCAAAAGAAGTATAATTCACACTGTAATTATTGTAACATGAAAGGGCATACCAAAGCTGAATGTTTCAAGTTGATGAAGTGTGACTACTGCTAAAAGAAGGGACATCTCAAAGAAAACTGTTACAAACTTAATGGTTTTCCACCAGATTTTAAACCAAAGATACGGGCTAACAATGTGACTAGGAACCAATATAATACTGATGTTTATGATCAACAGGTGGCTAGCAATCAACAGACATTTGCATTTGGTCAACAACAACAATAGTAACAGACTGCTACCCCACAGTTTACACCACCTGTATTCACTTAGGATCAATACAATCAAATTTTGTGCATGTTAAACAAGTCCAATATTACTGAACCAAGTGCTCATATGGCAGGGGCATGTAATGTAACTTGTCAATCAGATGATGCTGTTCTTAAATGGATCATAGACACATGTGCTACTAACCACATGATTAGTGATGAAGGTTTGTTACAATCTAATACTGTTATGCCAGCTGATGATGCAAGGAAAGTACAATTGCCTACAAGAGATTCTATACAAATTTCACAGATTGGAAATTACCAACTAACTGGAGGTGACATTATCCAGAATATCCTATGTGTGCCAGCATTCAAGTTCAATCTTTTGTCTGTGTCTAAGCTGACAAAGGAGCTGAATTGTTGTGCTATGTTCTTTCCTGATGTTTGTTTATTTCAGGATCTCTATACTGGGAAGGTGAAGGAGACTGGTAAGGAGCATGATGGACTGTATGTGATGTATTCACAAAGGATCAGGAGTAATGCAAATGCTAGGAAGTCTCTAGCTGTTCAACAGAAAATGAGTGCAAATGTTTGGCACAAGAGGATGGGGCATGTTCCTATCTCAGTATTAAGAAAAGTTTCTACTTTTAGTAAAGATAGTTTTGCTATAAATCATTGTGATGTATGTCCATTAGCAAGACAAACTAGGATTTCTTTCCCAATAAGTCATAGCAGAGCTGAGGATGTTTTTCAGCTGATACACATGGATGTATGGGGACCTTACAAATCTGTTACATATGATGGAATGCAATATTTCCTTACTCTGGTAGATGATCATACTAGATGGACTTGGATTTTCCTGATGAGGGTCAAGTCTGATGTTATTCTCCTACTACAGAACTTCATTACTATGATACATAATCAGTTTGATAAGAGGATTAAGGTTTTGAGATCAGATAATGGATCAGAATTTTTTAATCACAATTGTAGTATTTTTTTTCATCATATGGTATTCTACATCAGAGCTCCTGCCCCTACACTCCTCAGCAGAATGGTATAGTGGAGAGGAGGCATAGGCACTTATTAGAAACTACACGGGCTATCAAGTTTCAAGGAGGTTTGCCTTCTAAATTCTGGAGTATATGTGTAGAAGCTGCAGTTTACATCATAAATAGAATACCATCTACTGTGCTACATAACAAGTCCCCTTATGAGATGCTTTTTCATCGAGTACCAACTTTAGATCATATGAGGATTATTGGCTATCTTTGTTATGCTACCAGACTTCCTAAGCAAGACAAGTTTGGTGCAAGGGCCATCAAAGTAGTAATGATGGGATATGGAGATCATCAGAAGGGGTACAGGTTGTATGATCTGGAGAATAATACTTTCTTTACTAGCAGAGATGTGGTCTTTTTTGAATCCATTTTTCCCTTTCAGTCCTCACAAACCTCTCCATTCCCAATCTCTCCTAATATGTCCAGTATGCCCCCTATTGATGATTCAGTTCTCTGTGTTCCCATTTCATCACAACATATATCTCAACCCACAACTACAGATGACACAACCTTCTCTCAAATGGAACCCTTGCTTACAGAGATGCCTCTCTCCCCTGTAAATCATGCTATTGATCCTCAAGCTACTTCACCAATTTCTGCTATTGATCCTCCTGTGGTCAACCCTGCTGACAGGCCAAAAAAGACTACTAAGCCACCAATATGGCTTAAGGACTATGTAGTCCCAGGGAAAGGGCCTCAATCTTCCACCAAGTGTTTGTATCCTATTGCAGATGTGGTGACCTACATTGGTTTATCTGCCCATTACCAGAGTTTTATCTCTAAATTCTCATTAGAGACTGAACCTAAGTCTTATGCAGAAGCAGCTAAGGATCCTAGATGGATTGATGCTATGAAAGCTGAAATACAAGCCTTAGAAGATAACAAGACTTGGGAAGTGGTGTCATTGCCGCATGGTAAAAGGGCTACTGGTTGTCGATGGGTATACAAAATAAAGTATAAAGCTACAGGTGAGGTCGAGAGGTTCAAAGCAAGGCTTGTGGCAAAAGGTTATAGCCAAAAGGAGGGGTTGGATTATCAGGAAACCTTTTCTCCTGTAGTGAAAATGGTGACTGTTCGATCACTTATTTCAGTTGCTGCATCTAAGAATTGGGCCATACATCAGATGGGCGTTTATAATGCATTTCTGCAAGGGGATCTCAATGACGAAGTGTATATGACTATGCCTCACGGGTTTTCTGTTGTTGCTAGTAAACAGCAGGCCTGTAGGTTGCTTAAGTCACTATATAGACTCAAGCAAGCCTCCAGACAATGGAATATCAAATTGACTTCTGCCCTACTTGCCTCAGGTTTCACTCAAAGCCACCTCGACTGCTCTTTATTTACAAGATGCTTTGCTGGGAAAACTGTCATTGTCTTGGTTTATGTGGATGATCTTTTGATCACTGGAGATGATGCCACCCTCATTCAGGATACTAAGGATGTATTGCAGAAGAATTTTAACATTAAAGATTTGGGTGAGCTTCGATTCTTTTTGGGCATTGAGTTTGCCAGAAATCAACATGGGATTTTGATGCATCAACGCAAGTATGTGTTGGAACTTATTTTTGATATGGGCTTAACAGGTGCTAAACCTGTGGCTGCACCAGTTGAACTCAGTCAGAAGTTAACAACTGCTGAGTTTGATGCACATCTAGGCTTAGAGAATGATTCACCACTTACTGATCCTGGTAGTTATCAACGATTGATTGGGAGGCTACTTTATTTGACAGTTACTCGTCCAGACATTTCCTATGTTGTCCAAACTATTAGCCAATTTATGCATTCTCCTAAGGCCTCTCACATAGAGGCTGCTATCAGACTTGTTCGATACATCAAGCAAAGTCCTGGAATGGGAATTCTTATGGCCTCTGCTATTTCCTTTCAATTATAGGCCTTTTGTGATGCTGATTAGGCATCATGCCCTTCCACTAGAAGATCTGTTACAGGTTATATAGTGAAGTTAGGGGACTCCTTGATTTCTTGGAAATCTAAGAAACAAACCACCATCTCCAGGAGTTCAGCTGAGGCAGAGTACAAGAGTTTAGCTTCTGTGGTTGCGGAGATCGTGTGGCTTGTTGGTTTGTTCAAAAAGTTAAATGTGGAGGTTCAGTTGCCTATTCCAGTTCATTGTGACAGCAAATCTGCTATCCAGATTGCTGTCAATCCTGTGTTTCACGAACGTACTAAGCACATAGATATTGATTGTCATTTTATTCGCGAGAAGATTCAACTTGGTTTGATTCATCCAGTTTATGTGTCTACTACAGAGCAACAGGCTGATATATTGACAAAAGGCTTGACTTCCCTGCAACATCACTACTTGCTTTCCAAGCTAGGAATGAAGGATGTCTTCATACCTCCTAGCTTGAGGGGGGTGTAAAGGATACTAGTAGTAGTGCTGATACTAATAGTAGTAGTGTTGATACTAATAGTTAACCATTGTATAGTTAACTTAAGTTAGTTAGATCATAGTTAATAGTGAGTGTAGTTAGTTGAATATTAGTTGTATAAAGATAGTGGGACCACGACTTGTAATAGTTAGTCGTCATTTTAACAGAATATGATTTCTCCTGTTCCATTGCTTTCTTCTCCCTCTCTCTTCTACAATGGCAACCACTATTTCTTCTCAATCTGATTGAATTGAGCAAAGTTTACAGAGAGATTACTCTCAATGTGGCCCAACTATCGGAGAGATTACTCTCAAGACAACCCGAATATCGGAGGATTGCTCTCAAGCTCTTCGTTTCCAAGTAGATGTCAACTACTGCTTCATCTAATCCTTATAAAAGGTGGTGCATCAACCACAGTTTTGTATCAAGACTTGCCGTAAGTTTCACAGTTCCTCTTCAAGTTCGGCTGCAATCCCCTCCACTCTGTCTTTGGCTTGCTAGCGGGTAGAAGTGGTGGCTTAATTAGGATAAAGAACTCATTGCTCCATGTTTTTTTTAACAGAAGCAATTGTCTCTCCTTCTATCTGATATCTAATTTTATTTATGCTCATATAATTTCCTTTCTTTTGCAGATTCTACCCAACTTCATATATTTGGGTGCTGATTTCTCTTAGACAATGAAACGTTTTTTTTTTTGAGAGGCTTGTCGCCGTGCTGCTGAACATACTCAACTTCCTAGCCTTAACTAGCTTTAGACGAGGTGGATTCAAAGGTTGCCACGACATTAGAACTACCTATGTTGATGCTTCATAATGATGTTAGATGTTCCAGTAACTATTTCTAACAAAGAACCATATGCTTCAGTGTATTGGAAAAAAACTGAATTTATATTAAAAATGATGTGGCATGACACGTGAATTAGTTGAATGGTCAAAGAACAGCAATTGACTAAGAGGCACGGTGAAAACAGCCACGGGAAGAAGAATTTAAATAGGCACGAGACGATGTATAGATACGAGTCTCGTACCAATTTAAATTATTTACAGCCAACGGATTAGAAGGCATTGAAAGCAAGGATCAGATGACAGAAAGGAGTCCAAATTCATTATTAAATGTCTGATACGTTATAAAGTTGGTATTTAATAGGAATGATTGTATAACGGCTTATTTAATGTCATTTATTGCTCATGATTATATCATTAAAACTGATGCTTTATTCCTTTACCTAGAATGATCTATAAAAGGAAGAAGTATCATCATTTGTAGACACACGGAATACTATTGAGAATTCATTGAAATACTTATCTATTTACCTTCTACCATTGTTCTCAAAAGTATTTTATTTTTTGTCACCTGATTATCAGTAACCCGAATTTCTCTTTTAGCTTTGACCAAGGACTCAGATTTTTGGTTAAACAAATTGGTTCCGTTACCGGGAATCTGATAATCTTTCCTTTTAAGCTATATCTTATCTATTATCGTCACCATGTCAAACAATAACGCCGACAACAACAGTAACAACACATTGGGAAACCATGAGAATCAAATACATCAAAATCAAGATACCGTGGTTCCCTCTCCTTTAAATTCACCACGTCAATCTCGTGAAGGCACTCCTGTTACTGAATCCCGTGCTGATCAACAAGAGCAATTTGAACATTTTGAAGGAGTTACAACTGAAGCTTTGCAAAAGCTAATCGATGCACAAGTCGGCAAAGCTCTTCAGGCACTTGTTAGTCGATTGCCTGCTGCGCCACCTACACTGACTCCTAATAATAATACATTGGAGAACCCCCGTTCTGGTCTTGATAATTCTGGAAACGGAGCAACCCCCAGTGAACCACAAGAAGGGGGACCAGGTAATTTAAATAATTCATATTTGCAAAATTTAGTACTAACCTTGCAGAAACAGCTGAAGGAACAAAATGAGCGAATAGAGCAAATCCCTGGAGTTCCACCTGTAATAAAAGGAGTAGACATGGACAAATACTCACAACAACCATGGAAGCCTAGTGCTGCTCCCCTTCCAATTCCGAAAAAATTCAAAATGCCTGACATCCCGAAATATGATGGTACTACAGACCCACGTGACCACGTGACTGCCATTTACAACTGGCGTGAAAGGCAACGACTTGACCAAACAAGAAATTGAATCAGTATTGGTCAAGAAATTTGGAGAAACACTCACCAAGGGTGCATTAACCTGGTATTCTCTTTTATCTGAAAATTCTATTAATTCTTTTGCTGAGCTTGCAGATTCTTTTATTAAAGCACATTCGGGAGCACCAAAAGTTGAGAAAAGGATGGAAGATATTTTCAAAATCAAACAAGGGGATTCAGAGTTGCTTAGAAACTTCGTTGATAGATTCCAACGTGAAAGAATGACTCTACCTCGTGTGCCAGACAATTGGGCTGCTATAGCTTTTGCAAGTAATTTAAATGACAAAAGTTCTGAAGCCACGAGACGACTCAAAGAAAGTCTTCGAGAATTTCCTGCAACCACATGGAATGATGTTTACAACAGGTATAGCACGAAGCTGCGAATCGAAGAAGATACCGTACCTAAGCTCCATCATGAAGAAAGGGGCGGTACCCGAAGGTCAGATTCCGAAAAAAGATCAGGTAAAAACAGGTACGATCCATATATGGGACCCGCAGGAAAGGACCCACGGTCGAAGCAAGATAACCAGCAATACGATCAAAAGTCAAGGAACCGAGATTCTGGCTCTTCTTCAAAGTTCAAGAATGATCGGAATAGACAAGAATCACGTGATGATGACCGGGGTTTAAAGGCACGATTCGGTGGATATAATTTTAACGTCTCTACCTCCGAGCTCGTAGATGTTTTAAGAAGCATGGGAGATAAGGTACGGTGGCCGAAAGAAATGCGGTCAAATCCAAGTAGACGCAATCCGGATCATTGGTGCGAATTTCACAACGATCACGGGCACAAAACTTCAGAATGCAGATTCCTGCAAAGTGAAGTAGATCATTTATTGAAGCAAGGATACCTCACTGAGTTATTTAGTGAGAAAGGAAAACAAGCTTATATGAAGAACAGACAAGAACCACCACAACCTCCTTCACCCAAGAGGACAGTGAATGTCATAAGCGGGGGAGAAGATATTCATGGCATAACTTACACAGCTTCAAACAAGGTTTCTAAGGTAACAATTACACACGGGAAACGGGTGCGGCAGGTCCTTGACAATGAAAGCATTTCGTTCGATGACGCAGATAACGAAGGAGTGACAACTCCACATAATGATGCACTGGTAATATCTTTACTTGTATATGATACTAATGTAAAGCGAGTTTTGATTGATCCAGGAAGTTCTGTAAATATTATATTACTAAGGGTACTGCGGGAAATGCAAGCTGAAGACAAAATGTTACCCAAGGCGCACACCTTGTCAGGCTTCGACAATTCAAGTGTAGTAACAAAAGGTGAGGTAATACTAACAACTTTTGCTATGGGTGTTGTGAAGGAAACTAAATTTCAGGTAGTTGATATGGAAATGGCCTACAATATGATCATGGGAAGGCCATGGATACACGATATGGATGCTGTCCCATCAACCCTGCATCAAGTTATCAAATTCCCATCACCATGGGGAATTTGTCAAATTCGTGGGGATCAGCAGACGGCCAGAAATGTCAACGCTGTAACAAGTACGAGCGCCGCAAATAAAGCAAAATAGCAATTACAGGAAACAGTTGAAAGTAAAAAAGATCAAACTTCAACTGAACAAGAGAAAACAGATTTGGACTCAAGGCCTGACACAATTCAAGAACCTGAAGAGAATGAAAGCATCAAAACGACGATTGAAGAGCTTGATGCAGTGATGTTATTTGATCAACAACCTGAACGGAAGGTTTATATCGGAGCTAATTTAAACACGAACATGCGAGGTATGATAATCGAATTTTTAAAAGCTAGCTTAGATTGCTTTGCTTGGTCCCACGCTGATATGACAGGGATACCTCCAAATGTGATGACTCACAAACTCAACGAGGACCCTTCTTTCACACCAGTAAAGCAAAAGAAACGGAAACAAGGTGCTTTCAAGAACCAGGTGATTCAGGATGAAGTCCAAAAATTATTAAAAATCGGATCAATCCGTGAGGTAAAATATCCAACTTGGTTAGCTAATACGGTGGTTGTACCCAAGAAAAATGGTAAGTGGCGTGTTTGTGTAGATTATACTGATTTAAATAAAGCATGTCCAAAAGATTCCTTTCCCTTACCACATATAGATCAACTAATTGATGCGACCGCAGGTCATGAACCTTTAAGTTTTTTAGATGCATACTCAGGATATAATCAAATCAAAATGGATCCTGGTGATGAAGAAAAAACTTCTTTCATCACAGACAGGGGGACTTATTGTTATAAAGTAATGCCCTTTGGTCTCAAAAATGCTGGGGCAACCTATCAAAGGTTGGTCACCAAAATGTTCCAAGAACATTTAGGGAAAACAATGGAGGTATATATAGACGATATGCTCGTCAAAACCCAGCAATCTCATGATCATATTTCTCATCTATCTATTACTTTTGAAATTTTGCGAAAATTTAATATGAAACTCAACCCAGAAAAATGTGCATTTGGAGTTGCATCAGGTAAGTTTTTGGGTTTTCTTGTTTCTAACCGTGGTATTGAAGTGAATCCTTCTCAGATCAAAGCAATAGAAGAAATCCCGGATATCCTTACTAATAAAAAGGAAGTACAACGATTAACGGGAAGAATTGCAGCTTTGGGGAGATTTATTTCCAAATCCTCAGAAAGGTGTTTTAAGTTTTTCTCTGCACTTAAAAAGCAAGATCATTTTGAATGGAATGAAGATTGTCAGCAAGCCCTTAGAAATTTGAAAACTTATTTGTCAAAACCACCGTTGTTGGCAAAACCGAAGGTAGGGGAAAAACTTCTCATTTATCTGGCCGTATCTGAAGTCGCGGTAAGTGCTGTTTTAGTCCGCGAGGACCAAGGTAAACAATCTCCTATTTATTACGTAAGTAAGTCCTTATTGGAAGCTGAGACACGATACCCACAGCTAGAAAAATTAGCATTAGCTTTTGTCATGGCATCTAGAAAGTTAAGACCTTATTTTCAATGTCATCCCATTGTTGTAGTTACTACTTTTCCGCTTCGAAATATTTTGCATAAACATGAACTTTCAGGAAGATTAGCAAAATGGGCTATAGAACTAAGTGAATATGAAGTTATTTATCAACCCAGGACCGCTATAAAGTCTCAAGTACTAGCTGATTTCGTGGCTGATTTTAGCCAGGGGATGCATTTAGAAGCAGAAAAAGAATTATTAGTTTTTAATGGTGCGAACCCGGGGACTTGGGTTTTATACACTGACGGTTCATCTAATGTAAAAGGGGCAGGCTTAGGAATAGTCCTCGTACCACCTGCGGGTGAGACCATTAGACAGGCTATAAAATGTCATTCTATAACTAACAATGAAGCAGAATATGAAGCTGTAATTGCAGGTTTAGAATTGGCACGAGAACTCGGCATAACACAGATTATAATCAAGAGTGATTCTCAACTCGTGGTTAATCAGATGCTGGGGAGTTACACAGCCAGAGAGTCACGAATGCAAGAATACCTCGCAAAGGTACGGGAGTTAATAAAGCAATTCCAAACTTGGAAAGTAGTGCAAGTCCCAAGAGATGAGAATGTAGAGGCAGATGCTTTAGCAAACCTTGCATCCGCAGCAGACGTGGCAAACAATACAGATGCTTCAGTCATACATCTATTTCATTCCGTTCTTGAACCTGACAAAAACGAGGTAAATTTTAATCATCTAACATGGGATTGGAGAAATGAAATTGTTGCCTTTTTACAGCACGGAACCGTGCCTAATGACAAAGGAAAGGCTTACGCGCTTCGCAAAAAAGCTGCACGATATTGTTTATATCAAGGTAATCTTTATCGAAAGATGTTCGGCGGACCACTAGCAAGGTGTCTCGGTCCCTCTCAAACCGAATATGTCATGAGAGAAGTACATGAAGGACATTGTGGGAATCACGCAGGAGGACGGTCACTGGTAAGAACGTTAATTCGCACAGGATATTATTGGCCTAAGATGGAAGAAGAGGCAACCAGTTTCGTGTCCAAATGTGATAAATGTCAAAGGTACGGCAATAATATGCACAGACCAGCTGAGTTACTACATACTGTTTTAGCCCCTTGGCCCTTTATGAAATGGGGAATGGATATCGTAGGTCCACTTCCACAAGCAAAAGGTCAGGTAAAATTTCTACTCGTACTTACAGATTATTTCACTAAATGGGTAGAAGCAGGGGCATTTAAACAGGTACGAGAAAAAGAAGTTAAAGACTTCATATGGCGCAATATAATATGCCGCTTTGGAGTACCAAAGGAGATCGTATGTGACAATGGACCACAATTCATTGGAGCACAAGTTACAGAATTTTTTCAAAGTTGGCAGATCAAAAGAATAACATCTACGCCATACCATCCAGTGGGGAATGGACAAGCGGAATCAACTAACAAAGTTATTATCAATAACTTGAAAAAGAGGTTACAAGATTCAAAAGGTAATTGGCCTGAGGTGTTACCCGGAGTACTATGGGCTTATCGTACAACGACCAAAACAGGCACTGGAGAAACACCATTTTCGATGGTTTATGGTACGGAAGCCTTAATACCAGTTGAAATAGGTGAGCCAAGCACACGGTACGATCAGACAACGGAGGAATCCAATAATTAAGAGATGCGGGTTAGCCTAGATTTACTTGAAGGAAGAAGAGAAGCTGCTTTGATAAGGATGGCAGCACAAAAGCAAGTAATAGAACGATGTTACAACAGGAAAACACGCCTCAGATTTTTCAAAATTGGGGACTTCGTGCTTAAAAAGGTTTTCCAATCTACAAAAGCTGTTAACTCAGGAAAGCTAAGTCCAACATGGGAAGGACCATACAAAGTTCGTGGCATTGCGGGAAAAGGAGCATACCAGTTGGAAACAATGGATGGTAAAGTTTTACCCTCACATTGGAATGCTGTCCACTTAAAAAGATATTACTTTTAAGAAAGTACCTACGGTCAGGTATCATCATGTAAAAATTCTTCTCTTGGTTTATTAATATTTTACTAACGATTTTAGATGCTAGGCTAAATATCCTAACTCGTGCCAAATGATGAGTCACAACCTGCAAGGCAAAATGGAGTATGCTTAAATTCCTAGCCCAGGGTTACAATTAATCTGATGGAAATACACACGAGTTAGGCAGTCTTCATCTATAATCACACCGTCGAGTCCCGTATATCTTTCTGTTTCAGGAAAAGGGCCAAAGTAAAAGAAATAAACAAGTGCTCGAGGCTTCATACTTCACCGCTCAAACACTTGGGGGACTACATATTATACACAGATAGGTGCAAAGAAACAGATACGAGTATCGAATAAAAATCGGCCACAAAGAAGCAAGTGTTGAGAAGAAGTTACGAAGTCTTCAGCATTCATGAGAACAACAGAGTCATCTCTCAAACTCATAAACAAAGTCACCTCTCAAACCCTTCTTAACATATAAAGATAGGGTCATGACTATGTACTGAAACAGGTTATAAAAAAACCTTGTTTAGTTTATGTTATTTACAAATCTGTTACAAGAAAAACAGTTACGAGAAAAGTTGTAGATGTATTGTAATACATGTAACAGTCAAACACTTGTTAAAAGTTTATGAATGAAAACTTGCCAAAGTTGTTTCATACAAAACGTGTGTTTTCCTATTACTTTCATCGTATTTTAACACCATTATGAAGTTGAGACGTCTTCTTCATTAAGTGTCGATAAAATAAAAGGGCCCTCTTTTATAAGCCTCATGTCAATAAGTCATGGGAAGAATCATAAAGCATTTTCAAAGGATAAAAATGCTAAACTATTCTATAAGTCCTAAATAAGTAAAGAAAAGGCAAGAGTAGAACACATTGAAGTACTAATAAAACTTCTTGATATAATTAAAAAGACTAAGTAGAAACTTAGTCAATAAAAGTTTATACAAGTGCCCCATTATGATAACTGGGGACTTTCACCAAAAAATCCTTTAAAAAAAACTAAGGGATCAAACCATCATTCAGTTGAGGGGATTGTCACGGAAGCTTCAACTTCCATAGACTGGGTTGTAGAAGTTTCACCCTCTGAAGCTGGAATAGCAACATTTTCAGGAACTTCAAGGGCAGGAGAAGGAGTATCAGTAGACTGTTGGCTTTTCTCGATGGTATCTATGACTTTAGCCAGTTCAGACTGCAAGTCAAAACCCTCTTGAGCAGCTTCCGTCAAAGCATCACGACGAGAATTCAGAAAAGCCCAACTCACTTCTATGTTAAAATTTTCCTCTAGAAGTCCATATTCCTTTTCCCACATAGCAAGATCGTTTTTTAAAATTTGATTTTCAGCTAAATGGGAATCAAGGGAAGCTTCAAGAGAAGCATGAGAACTCTTCAAGGCTTGAATCTCGACAGAAGAAGTCTGTAAGTCAGCCTGAGCTTGAGTCAAGCTTTGCACTAACTCTCCTGCATATTCTTCCTTTTTAGCCAAAAGTGCCTTCAGCTCTCTAACTTCTTCACTAGCTCTGGATAATTGTTCTGATAAAGAGCATTCCAAAAGCTCTTTGTCTCTTTTCAATTGGCTTGAAGAGGCTTTGACTGTTGCCAGTTCAGAAGTTAAACCACGGTTTTGCTGCTCTAGGAGGTTTTTATTTTCTTGCAACTCTTCTATAGCCCCTTGAGCATTTTCAAACTGCTCCTTCCAGTTGGTTGCTTCAAGTTGGGCTCCCCTAGCAATTTCTTCAGCCTCGTGGACAGACTTCTCAGACTCACGAGCTTTTCTTTCCAGTAAGGAAATTCTTCTCATTAATTCCGTGCTAATAAGGTTAGCCTACAGAGGTAAGTCATGGAAATGAGAAATTGAAGATAATTTTAAAAAAAGAGAAAAAAACTTGTTGGTTGAAATACCTTCAAAGTAGAATGAACTACGTCGTTCATCAAAGTTAAGTAGCTATGGCTCTCCATCTTCTTCTTCTCGATATCTCCAATAAGAGGTTCGAGCCAAACATCGGCTCTGCCGGTTTTCCTCAAGAGGCTATGATTGGCAGGAACCTCCAAAGTAACACTTCTCATTGTTATATTTCCGCTGCTAGAACCTGTCTCTGTATGATGAACAGAGGAAAGAGGAGTAGCGGAAGGAATGGAGGGAAAAGATGTAGAAACCAACACCGGAGCAGAAGCAGGTGCGGTTGAAGAAGCCAAGGGAACAGATATAGGAGCAGTAGAAATTGGCAAACAAACGGAAGTCGTTAAAGCTGGTAAAGAAACACTTACGGCTGGCAGAGGAATGGAGGAAATAGGAACAAATGAGGAAAGAGGAGCTTCATCAAAAACAGGTCCGAGCTCGCCACTCCCGAAACCACTGTCAAAAAGGTGCTGAATTGACTCATTGTTATCTCTTGGTTCGGCATCCTCATCAGATTGAATCAAAACAGGCTCGGTGGCAGAGGTACGAGCAGGAGTGTTTTCAATTTCATTATCAATGATTATTCGTCTCCTGGCCCTTGGCCTGGTAATTAGGGAGGTACCCTCCTCTTCTTCTTCAGAACTTTCCTTTGTAGCTTTTCTTTTAGGCAGCTGTCATGGAAAAGACTGCTGAGACGTTAGTACTGTCATAAACATTAATTGTGGCAAAAGTTCTTTTTACATGAAGATCCACTTCCCAATTATTTAATTGATAAAAAAATGGAAAGTGGGGGGACTATCTGTATTGGAAAAAAACTGAATTTATATTAAAAATGATGTGGCATAACACGTGGATTAGTTGAATGGTCAAAGAACATCAATTGACTAAGAGGCACGGTGAAAACAGCCACGGGAAGAAGAATTTAAATAGGCACGAGACGATGTATAGATACGAGTCTTGTACCAATTTAAATTATTTACAGCCAACGGATTAGAAGGCATTGAAAGCAAGGATCAGATGACAGAAAGGAGTCCAAATTCATTATTAAATGTCTGATACGTTATAAAGTTGGTATTTAATAGGAATGATTGTATAACGGCTTATTTAATGTCATTTATTGCTCATGATTATATCATTAAAACTGATGCTTTATTCCTTTACCTAGAATGATCTATAAAAGGAAGAAGTATCATCATTTGTAGACACACGGAATACTATTGAGAATTCATTGAAATACTTATCTATTTACCTTCTACCATTGTTCTCAAAAGTATTTTATTTTTTGTCTCCTGATTATCAGTAACCCGAATTTCTCTTTTAGCTTTGACCAAGGACTCAGATTTTTGGTTAAACACTCAGAGCAAAGACTTAACAAATGCGGGCCTGCTAATCCACGACGAGGAAACTACCAAAGGCGATGTAGCGGTAGTGGTCAACGCAAGTCTTTCTTAGATGTGGAGCCACTAAATCTTATTGCTGAGTTGAGGTCCCGTTCCTTCGGCGCTAATGAACTAGACAGAACCAAAAGCTTCGTTCCGTTGGCACCGAGGCCTCCAAATCTTTTCCTTGTCACTGCAGAATCTGTCCGGGATAGTCATCTTTAGGCATTTGTGGAGAAAACCATCATATGTTGTCCTAGGAACATCGTAAACACAAGCTGTCTGATCATCTTGACACTGCACTTCAAATACTTCAACATATAAAAAATTTGGGGCGAAACCTTCTGTAGCTTCTCAGGTATTATTTTGAAATTTTGTTTTGGATGCTGCCGTGCTCAAATTTACAGCTTTGTCGAAATCATGAGTGGTTTGTGGTGTCGGGAACTAGACTTCCAGAGCTACAAATATATAAAAATCTCAATCAGATTGACCGTATATCTTCCTAGATATCTTCTAGAAGTTCGGCGACGAGTTTCCATATGCAAGCTCCTTCAACTTTGCGCTCTCTCCAAAGTGAAACATGTTCAACAATATCTTTTTGTTTTTTATAGGCGAAGAGGTGCGTGAAGACTTCATATCTATTGAGCCTTGGCGTAGACGACTTCTTGCAACTTGGCAAATAAATTCACGGAGCATCCTCTTCTTATAGTTGGCCGAAGATGTACATGGCATTTTAAGTAACTGTGACGAAGTAGACGGAGCACTCTCTTCTAGCAATTTGCGTTCCTTCCTTGAGGCTTGGTGAGAAAGAGGCTTGTGGTGGTCGTATTCCATCCTTGAAGAACGAGCACGTGGCACATCTCATCCTTGTGGATTGGCTCGAAGAGGCTTGGAGTTGGAGCGACCATATCCTTCTTTGCAAACGAGCATATGGCGCGTCTCATTTTTGCGGCTTGGCGAAATCGACACAACTTGGAGCAGTCCTTTCCACCCTTGACGAGCAAGAACTTGGAACATCTCCACAAAATATCCATTTTTTGGCGTAGGCGCGATAAAATCACAAACTGCTTCTTCCTAAAGAATCAGAACTCAAACATCTGCCGCTTCGACTTCACTGCATACTTTCATTAGAAAATCGTATCTCGACCTAGGAGTGTCGAAACTGCAATCTGCTTGATTCTACGGGATCATATATTTCACCACAACGACATATTCAAAATTTAGGGGTAAATTCGATTAGGACAAGTTAGAGTAAACTTTCGAAGGCGATGCGCACGTCTGTCATTTCGACTTCACAACACTATATGCTGTCACTCTAAAGTACATATCTCAAGCTAGAAACGTCCCAATTGCAAGCCGTCTGCGCCACTAGAAAGAACACTCAAAGATAAGGAAATACTCAAAATATCGTGAAAGGATTCCTAGTATATTATTCGCAGCAATTTTCTAAAATTAACCCATCTGTCTGCCGAACTCATTATTCAGCTTTGTGCGCACTCGTGGAAAAATTCATATCTTGATCTACGGTGTTGGAATTGCAAGCCATCTATTCCATTGAAAAGAAAAATACAGTTTCTGCAACACTTGAATATGTCATGGACGAACTCCTCGGATTAACCGCAACAATAGTTTGAAACTGCTCCTAATGTCTGCTGCATTTGCTTTTCAGACTTGCGCACTCTTGCTGAAAAGTTCCTACCATGAACTACAAGTCTATGGATCATAAATGAGTTATATCATTGAAAACTAAACATTATGAGCTTCAACATATCCAAATTTAATGGTAAAACACTCTCCGGTACAATTTTTCAAAGTTGCTCCATACGTCTGCCCAACTAACTTTTCAGCTTTGTGCACCTTTGTCGAAAATTTTATAACTTGAGCTAGGAATCTTCAAATTGCGATCCGTTTGTGCCGTTAGAAAGTAAACTCATATAGCTTCATCTCATATGAAATTCATGGCAGAATTCATTTTGGGCTGGAAACAGAAAATTCTCAAAGTACGACCTAGCTGCAGTAAACTTTTAGATTCGTGTGGTTCCGGCAACAAAAATCGTATCTCGGGCTAGGAGCCTCCAAATCGCAAATGGATTGTGTTGTTGGAGATTAGACACCCAAATCTACAACATATAAAATGTTTGGGGGCAGAACGTCTTCAATATGGATCGCAGTAGTTTTCCAAAGTTGATCCCGTCGTCCGTTGAGCTCGCTTTCCAGTTTATGCTCTCTAAGTTGTCCTATGAATGTTGTTTTTCCCCTTGAAATTGACTCTACAGTCTTGCATGTATTAACTTTCGTTGTCATGCTTCACAAATCTTATCTCTTCATTTATTTCTTTTGCAGACTCGCAAAGAAGTACGCGTCCAGATATCAGTCTGAGATGTCATACAAGATGCGGAGCTATCCCTTCACCAACTGTTGCACTTGATTTATTGACAGTATTGAAGTTCATCAATGGCAGCTCCCATGGTTATTGAAGGTTTTTCAAGAGAGATGACTTCTCATATATGGGGCCTTCAACCAACACTTGCACAAGAGAAGCAAACTACCATGCTCAAGGCCTAACAATAAGATACATGTTCAAGAGATCATCACAACTACTGAATGCGATACACGTACATTGAGGATAGTGTAATAAAATGTGGAGACATTGTATGGACTTGGAAGACGCATTCAAGAGGAGTCGGCAACAAAGCCTAGTTTACAATCATTTTCATGACTTAGGCTTTTGCATAGGAAAACGTCTAATCCTTTTCGTCTCTACATTTTTGGATGTATCAACTTTTGTAACATTGAAGCAATAAAATATTTTTTATACTTCAACACTAATTGTCTTCTTTCCTCATTTATATATGCCTCTACATTTGGATGAGTTAATGTGATGATCCCATAAGCCAAACCCTTTTTTTGTAAACTCATGCGATTGAACTTAGAATGAAAGTCTAAGTTGTCTACTATCTCGGTGAAGAGGATCAGGTCATAACGTAGTTCAGAGTGATGATTTTATTTTTTATTTCCTAATTTTTCCTAGGCCGCCTCTCGGGAGGTTTTCAACCTAGTGGACTTTTTTTTATCTTGAATTTTGCCTGGGCCGCCTCTTTCGAGGTTTTCAACCTAGCAGACTTTTATTTGGGTGGGATGTATACAATTTAGACTTATGCGGGCCAGGAGTGTAGGAATATGCAGTTTGGGCTTATGCGTCAAGAAACATTGCAACTTCAAGGATAATATTTCTTCAAAAATTTGCTTTATAGGGCCGATTCTCATGCCATCTGCATCAACCAGCTTGTAAGCCCCACTTGAGTAAGCTTCTTGTACGACATATGGCCCATCACATTTTGAAGTGAACTTCCTTATAGGTTTATAGGAAGTAATAATGGGTCTTCGCATGGCAAGGACTTGATCTCCTACTTGAAAGGATCTCGGGCGAACTCTTTTATTGAAGGCGCGAGACAATCGAGCTTGATAACATTCAATACTCTGTTGAGCTTCCAACCTCTTCTCATCAAGAGCCTCTACTTCTGCTAATCGAAGTTGAGCATTTTCTTCATCAGTGATCCCTTCTTGAATAGCTAATCGTAATAAAGGTATTTGACGCTCGAGTGGCAAGACGACTTCGACTCCATAAACGAGTGAATAAGGGGTCGCTTGTGTTGACGTGCGATGAGTTGTCCTGTATGCCCACAGAGCTTCCTTCATATGTCATGCCAATTTCGTGTCGATTTGGAGACGACTTTCTTTAACAAGTTGCATAGAGTCTTGTTGAACGCCTCGACTAGACCATTGGCGGCAGCATTATACATAGAAGAGTTACGTTGCTTGAAGCCAAAGAGATCACAAATTTTGTTCATCAACCTATTGTCAAACGACTTGCCATCGTCCGTTATTATGTAACGAGGAATGCCAAAGCGACAGATAATGTTTACTCGGATAAAACTTGCAACATTTTCCTTCTTACTCCTTAAGAGCAACAACTTCTACCCATTTTGAGAAGTAGTCAGTTGCAACCAAGATGCATAAGTGTCTACCAAAGGATTTTGGTAGTGGTCCAACAATATCAAATCCCCAAGCGTCAAACGGCTAGGATGCAACAGTACGGTGCAACACTTCAGGAGATTGATGAACAAAATTCGTATGGAATTGACAAGCATTGCATCTTCGAGCGTAGTCCAAGCAATCTCTTACCATCGTTGGTGTTGATACCCAATTTTTTCCTATATATTTTCAATATACAAAATAACTTCAAAACAACATATATATGCATATATGAGCATGACCAAGTGTTCTATTATTTTTTTTCCATATTTTTAAAGGTTTAAATTGATTTATTTTCTCCCTTTTTATCCATAAAATCCTCAATAATTATTTCCAAAATTATTGTTTTGATAATTCATCTATTGTATCTCTATATTTATGCGAAAATATGGCTAAGGTAATTTTTTATATACTTTTATAATTTTATTTAGTATTTTAAAGCTAAAACGCACATAATTGCAATATTAGCCCTTTTAGATTTAATTATGTTTTATACACATAAAATTGGATCCTGTATTTTTTAAATTATTAATTATGTACTATAAATTATTTTAGCCCTTTAAATTAGTCTTTAGAAATTATTTACTATTTTTATAGGGAAAAACTGGCTATTTAAATTTTAGTCAAATTTGGCTTTTAATTATGGCCAAAATTGGACCCCAATTCCCAGCCCATTTTTAATTAAAACTGGACCCCAACCCAATTGAAAACCCACTGGATCCATGCCCAAACCCGGATCTCTACCTACCCCATTCAATCTGGACCATTGATCACTCAGATCAACGGTCCCCAACTCCCCTTCCTAAATTAAACCAAACGACCCCCCAAACCCTTTCATTCCTCACTCAACTGACTCTCACCTCTCTCTCTCTATCTCTGGTTCTCTCTAGAACCTTCCCCCCTCCCCTTCTCTCCGATGAACTTCACCCACTTTCTCCGGCCATCTCCTTGCTTGAATCTATGGTGGTCTCACCACCTACCAGCCTTCTGGCTCTCTCTTGAATGTGTGTTACCGTTTTAAGGCTTTCAAGTGAACTAGAGGCGGTTCACTCGCCTCCCATAGTTTCCCATGTCATTTTTCAGGCATTCATGGCCGTTCGAGTAAGATATGTGACTTTCTCGGCTAGATCGATAACTTTTCGAAGTTTTTTCACTTTTTCTGGGTTCTCCGAAACCCTAACTTTAAAGATTTACCGATTTTCTTTGAGATCTGTCTTAAATATGTGTATGTTATGAACCTTTTGGTGTTTTCCTCAAAGATTTCTCCGATTTGTCAAAGCGACTCTCCGTCTTCAAGATTAGGGTTTCTTAAACTTTTTTAAAGAAGACTTCTCCTCTAATTTTTCAGTATTATCTTATGATTTTACTATGTTTAAATGGTTTATTTATCTTTTTCTTCTACCCGATTCATCGAGTTGAAAACCCTAAGTATTTTGGTTTTATCCGAGGTTTTGGAACTGTCTTTGTTTATTTTGTATGTATACTTGTTTCGATTGAGTTCTTTGTGTTTAGATCCTTTCTTTGTCTATCTTAACTGATTCTGAGTTCTCAGTGCTTTTAACTCAACTCTGTCAAAACCCTAATTTCTTAAAGATTTTCCTCATTCGTTACTGTGAGTTTTAAAGACTTCTTTTACTTGGTTCTATGTGTTGGTCTGATCTCCTTTGCATGTTGCTATGTGTTAGACTGGTTTCTTCATTTTGGTTCTACGTGTTAGCCATTACTACTTGACTTTTTTGATTACCATGCTTCGAGTAGGTTCTTTTACTATTGAGTCCTTAGCCTACTCATGTTACTGCTGTATGTTTGTGTTCATCTAGTTGCTTCCTTTTATCAATATGGTTGACCTTGTATGTCAGATATTCCTATTTATTTTTCTCTATTTATATGTCGAAGTGTAGAATCATGACTGCTTCTTGATTGATCTTGATTTCCTCAAGTTACGATTGATTGCAAAGGTTTTCTTATAAACCCCTAAAATTTTACTCGTTTGTTCAAGTTGATTGATTCCCTTCCTTTATTTGCTGTGATGTCTCACCCATGATGAATCCTTTCCTCAAATTAAGTATATTATGTACTTAGACTTAATTATATGCCCTATACTTTTACTACCCCTTATATGGTAAAAAACAATCTTCCTCAAACTGATTTTCTTTCCTTAGTTATCCATGTTAGTATTCGTTTGAGCTGTAATTCCTTGATTAAAGGGAGGTACTTGTATTAATGGGATTCTAATTGTGATTACTTCCATATTTGTATTAAACCTTTACTTGTTACCTTTTTTCACTTCTTTTCAAAGCTATAAATACCCTAATACTTTCATTAACAAGACACGAACAATTTAGTTCAGAACACACACTTACACACTCAAACTCTCTCTTTCTCTACTACTACTTGTGCTACTGCTTTGTCTAGCCGGCTGAAAGTCAAGGCTAGACTGTGGAGCTCTGATTGCTTTACCTTTTTTTGCACTTTGCTTCTTCAACTGGTATGTTCCTAGTTCAAATTTTGAAACTCACCTCTATGTTCCCTTGTTTGCCAATCCCTGTCTCTTGCACTAACTTAATGGCTTATGCTGTTAAATTATATTTCTTGTTCACTGCTTTACTCAGCATACTTCAAATTCTGCCCTCCTTGGTTCAAATGTAATCAACATGTTTACTTGTTCCTATTTATGTCCCTCAACTAGTATGTCTCCTAATGTACTTGATTCATGATTAATTAGGTGTTTTTGATTTGGGTCCTCTATGTCTCCAACCCCTACTCCCCTGCTTGTAATTGCTAAAGCTGTACTACTCGCTGAACTTGTTCTGTATGTGTGTCGTTGCCCCTATCCCCTTTCCCTTTCAAAACTTGTTTTCACTAAGCAAATCTTCTGTTGTTCTACAAACTTATTTCAAACATGCTATTTTCAGAACTGTTTCAAGCACTCTCACATACACTCTTAGGCTATAGGGTTCTGCCCCTTTTGTATGAGCCTTGCCTTGGGACCCTAGAGCTCCTTCTAAACTTGGACACATAAGAGCTGGCCCTTCTACACTGCACTCACTTTGTTTGGTTATGCAATCTGGGTGTGAGCACTGCCTGGGATCTCTTGAGGTTCTTAGGGAATTCTGATACACCCAGATATGAGAAAGGTTATAGAACAATATGGGCATGTGAGGTGGTTTATTACATAACTCAGAGAGGAAGTCAGAATCAGGCTTCCTATAGTTGTAACTTCTTATTTTTCATTTCTTATGTAATTCTATCACATGGTCTGTAATAATTTGTAAACAAGTATTGGGGTGGCTAGTGAAAAGGGATAGGGAAATATGCATGCTATAATTTGTTGAGGGTAGAAAACCTGTCATTAGATTTATATTCCTAATTGTGCAATAGAAACCATGTTTAGGATTCATACATGCATTAGAAATCATGTTCTTAGGACTTATGTTTCTTGCTTCAGCACCTCATTCATTAATCTGTGCTTTATGTCTATCACTTATAGATCCTGCTCCTAGGACAAATAACAATATTGGTATAAAAAAATGTTCTTCATAAAGTTGTATTTTAACAATCCTGCAATTCTTGTGTATATTTAGAAATCATGTCTTAAGGATTTTGTTTTCAACAACCTTGCCATTTGCATGTGCATATTAGATACCATGTTCTAGGATCCTGTTTGCATTTTATTTAAAAAAACGCCTAGTTAACTACTGATTCATGAAAAGGGTAGTAAAGTAATAATTTTCACATCGCGATATTTTCTGAATAAGATTGGCAAAAATCTCTGTAACTAGAACATCATGTTTTAGGTAACAAAAATAAGCTCCAAACCGTCTTTTAACAATTCTAAATAACTACTGCATATCACTTTACGCTTAGGCAAGCCTTAGGTAATAACTTAACTAGAACTACCTTTGTTTAATTACCAACTGTTTAAATCAATGGGCAAACCTGATTCAGACTTCTTTTTTGAGCCATGTAATAAATCTGGTTCTGATGTTATCACTTAAACACCCTGCTTTAGGATTTTAAATTTATACCTTAACTGTGTATAAGTCATGCTGTCTATGTGCATCATTTGTGGAGGTATATCTGAGCCTTCTGCTTGTTTTTGTGTTCTCCCCTTTGAAATGCAGTCCTACATGTTTTGTATGTCGCCTTAGTATTTTACCTTTAAACCTAAGGGTATTCCTAAGACCTCCTTCTTATAGGATAGGAGTCCCAAATTCCTCCGGTACTGATAGGAAGGGACGGGTAACAACATGCAATAAGAGTCGAGACCAATCCTCGCTTTAATTACCCTCACAGAGCGGGAAAGGATAGATATGGATATGATGACCGGTGCGCTAATATCACGTGTATCCCCTCTTTTGAGGAGTGTCATACCGGGTATTGCATTGATGTAATCCATATTACAAACAAACCTAGGACACCCCATTTACATTCATAAGCTTGCTTAGATTGTAATTCTTTTCAAAATTCCTCTTTTTCACTAATTGTTTTCAAACACTCGTGTATGTGAACCTAAATCCCCTACTATTTGAGCCTTACTTGTCTTTTGCTAATTGTACAAATTCATAAAAACTATCTGGCCGGGAACCACACTAGTGGATCCTAAGAGGTGCCTAACACCTTCCCCTTAGGATAATTTTAAGCCCTTACCCTATCTCTGGTTATCTAAACGTAGTTGTAGATGAACCTTATAGGTGCCCTAACGCACCTTAAAATCGTTAGGTGGTGACTCTTCAAAAATGCAAACCCCGTTCTCGAAAGGAATGAGTTGTCCCATACCCAAATGTCATGAACCCGACTTCCGCGGAAGGAAAAAGGGAGCGCGAAAGTTGGCCAATAATATCCCATCCTTTTATATAGAAGTGGATCTTTGGTCCAGACTGGTGTGACCCACATACCCCAGAATGTGCCTCTTGCAAAGCTTGGAGTGCTTCTTCTTCCCCTAAGCATCGCCGAGAGTACTCCATCGAATGACCTTCTGTATAAAGTATCTTTGTTGATGTTTTATACTTCAATAACACACAAGGGGGGGGGTGATTTGTGTGGTACCCAATTTTCGCTTAACTGAATTATAGAAGGGCCTAGTTCTTCTATGTGTTCCAACTGCTACTGTTTGCAAAATAATAAGTAAAGAAAATAAATAACACATAGATTTTTACGTGGAAAACACCTGGCTCAAAAGGTGAAAAAACTACGACCTACTACTCAGTAGGATTTTCCCAAACTTCCACTAAAATCACTGAGCCAAAAACTGCATTTACGAAAACTCTTTTGTAAACCTAGGATTAACTCTAATCCCGTTGTGGAACACAACCTCAACTGTTGCGACAAATTCAAGTTAACTCTGACTTGAACACTCTAGGTACCTAATTAATTGCTTCTATAAAAGCTGAAAGGTACAATATAAAATCACCTACTACAATTGAACTAGAATAAAAGATAGACACTTGGAACTGGTTCTTCTATCTTGTTCAAGTAGCTTTAGGATTGCACGCTTGAATCACACATAAATTGAGAGAAAAATAGCAAAATCGCCTTGCTCTTTTGCTCTCAATTTAAGTTTAACTTCTGCTTATGTGCATTACCTGTAAAAGAGAACAACACTAATATTTAATGGGTTAGTAATTAGAGATTGACTGGGATTCAGATGCTACTCTTCTATCGTAGAAGAGTTCTAGTTGATCTCATACTCTAACACTATCCTCTTCCTAAACTGTGTTCTCTTCGTGTAAGGAGTCTTTTTCTCCTTATCCAATATGCAACCTTTTCGATCAGATCAGGAGATATTACTTCTGATAAGTTAGATTTATCTCCTTCACGTGCATCTCACATGTTTGGGTTGATCATTACTGTGCTTCACAAGATGGACCTGATCCATGTTTGAGTTATTTTGTCAGTCTTCAAAACTTCACATGTACTTGGGCTAACAAATTCCCCCTTTTTGATGATTACAAACTCTGTGCTTTTACTTACTTGGATCCTGTAAGAACTCAGCTTAACTATCAATACAAAATTTAGAAAATTCACTTATCATCAAGGACCAGGTTAATTAGGTTATAAATATCACTTATTCAGAATATGTAAAGCACAATATCTCTTCCCCCTTTTGGCATCATCAAAAAGTTGCATACAAAGTGTGAGTCCCAGATTTTATTAAGTACTCATGGCCACTGGGGCAACTGCAAGTGCAATCATGGATTAATCATCAGTAATCAAGCAAACATATTTAAACTATCAAGGAAATATTGACATTTAACAAGAGCAAAAATAGTAGATATCATTGATAGAAGATATGTTGCTACCACAATCCACAACCAGAAAACAAAAACATTCAAAACATGAGCAAAAAGAAAGAAAAATCCCTAATCCGGGTCACTGAAGGTACTAGACAGGTTCAGGAGATAAAGGCTAGAATAACTAAGGTTTAGGAGAGCTAGAGGGTTGGTTTTGGGCTTGGAGAAGATTCAGCATATTGTGAAGAATTCCATCATTCTTATCCTTTTCCTTGGTGAGCTCAGTTCTGAGAGCATCCCTCTTAGATTCCACCTCTACCACACGAGCCTTTAGCCTAGCTATCTCAGCATCCTTGGCTTTACTTTCCTGAATAAGAGCCCTGACTTTACTGTTGATAGGAGTCTTCTTGGATGAACCAGGTTCATTTGGGATGACATTGACTAAATAGTCACAAACAAGCATAGTATTAATACCAAAGTAATCCTTGCTTGTAGCCATTTCCCATTTCTTTAGAGGCACATTGCACCTATCCAGAACTGTAGTCAGAATAAAGCCATAAGGGGTAGCATGAGCCTTGGAGCCATTGATAACCCTGTCCAGTAGCTTGATGATGAATGTAGGCCAAATAATTTGCCTTCCACTTTCAAGTCACTCCATCAGAACTAAGTCCATATAATTTGCAATATGCCTTCTCTCCTGCCTGGGCAGTAGGCACTTGTTGACAAACTCAAAAATGACTTTGTGTTGTGGTTTTATTTCACTCTTGTGCACAAACTTGGCCTCATTCACTTCTGCAACATCACAAAATCTCCCAATGATTGTAAGGGAAGATGGAAGGGAATCCAGACTTGGCCATCTCTGTTTGGTGTAATCATCATATCCTTCAGCAGGGATGTCTAGTATCTCTCCTAGTTTCTTTGCATCAAATGTCACTTGAACTCCTTTGGTTTTGTTTATAACTCTGCCATCTTTGACTTCAGCATTTTCCGTGAATTCAATGATTTTATTTCTGGCCAATCTCCCATCCATCTGAAGGACTATGTCCTTCCAGCCCTGAGCAGCCAGTGTGTCAACCAAACGAACCATCCCTATTTCCACCAAATCTTTCAGCAATCTTCCCTTCAAAATTTTTCTTTTGCCAAACATAGCAAGCTTGTCTTGTTCACCATCATACTCATTTTCTTCTTCACCATTCCATTCCTCATCTTCAGAAACTCTAACTTGTTTATTTTTCATTGCAGACCTTGTCCTCTTGGCCAATGAAGGTTCATCAAACTCATATATAGAGGAAGACTTCTTGGAAGAAGTCTTGGGCTTTTTGGGCTTGGGGGTCTGAACCTCCATTGTTGTAACTTTCTCCTGATGGACCTATTCCATCTCCTCAACATCAACAGCTTCTGAGGACTCTGCAACCTTACCTTTTCCTTTATCCATCCTTTTGTTCTTACTTTCAGCTAAAGCCTTTTGTAGATCACTCTCACTCTGTTTCACCCTGCTTCTTGTGGCTCTTCCCTTTGGCAAGGAAGTTTCAGTAGTTGTTGGGGAGGAAGCCTTTTTTCTTGGAGGGTTTAGGAGCACTAGGGGATTTTGGTGTGGGAGTTCTCCTTTTCTTTGGATTGTAACTAGCCCCTACCTTTTTCAAAAGGTCTGCTAGGGTCTCTTCAGTTAATGAACCAGGTTCATCTCCTTGTGCACCTAGATTAACTAACCCTTCAGCAGCTTCACCAGAACCATTTCCCCCTGACTTTTTGCCACCTTCTTCAACATTTCCTTGTACAACCCCACAAATAGAAGGTACAGACAAATCAACAGTGGGTTAATGATCAACCAATCCTTTTCTTTTTCCCCTCTCGTCACCACATTCACCTTTTTTTTCAGATTTCTTTTTACCTTCACTCCTTCTCAACTCAGGTAATTCCACATCCCTGATAGGCCCAACCAAAACATACCTATTTTATAAATTCTCAATCAAAGAAGAACTTACCTTAGAAGGGGATTCTTGAGCCTTCTCAGAGTTAGAAGACCCAGGTCCTTCCCCCTCACTAGCAGATTTGTACGACTCAGAATCAGAGTTAGAATCAGAGTCTTGAGCATGACTTGCCTTTAATTGCTCATTAAATTTCTTTGAGAGAGCACCAGATGCCACCGTTTTGCGAGCAAGCAGTTTTACTCTTCTTAGCCTGGGTTTGGGAGTCGTGCTAGGTGTAGGAGGGGTAGATGAATCAAATAGAGTAGGCTGTGGAAGAGTTCCAGGGTTGTCTTGTGGGTTTGTCATTATACCTTTTCCTTTCAAAGTTTTCTCTACTCAGTGCTTTAGTAAAAATGTCAGCAATTTGTTTATTAGTAGCACAGAATTCTATGGTGATCAATCATTTCTCATAGTTATCTCTTAAGAAGTGATGTCTAACATCTATGTGCTTAGTCCTTTTATGATGGACATGGTTCTTTGTCATACTTATAGCACTAGTGTTATAATAGAAGATAGGAATGCAACCAACTTCAATGCCAAAATCTATCAGCTACTGTTTGATCCACGGCAATTGAGCACAACAAGAAGCAGTAACAACATATTCAGCCTCAGTAGTGGATAATACCACTAAATTCTGCTTTTTAGTGGCCCATGATACAAGATATGAACCAATAAAATGAGCCATACCTGAGGTGCTCTTCCTATCCATAAGGAAACCCGTATAGTCAGCATCAACATACCCTATTAGATTGAAATTACTACCTTTAGGGTACCACAGACACAGATCAGTAGTGCCTTTCAAATATCTCAGTATCCTTTTGATAGCAGTCAAGTGAGATTCCTTAGGATTTGCCTGAAAACGAGCACAAAGCCCTACACAAAACTATGTTAGGTCTGCTAGCAGTAAGATACGAAAGTGAACCAATCATACCACTATACAACTTCTGATCAATAGATGAACCAGGTTCATCTATGCCTAATTTAGTAGTTGTTGCAATGTGAGTGTCTATTTCCTTTGATTCATCCATTTTAAACTTTTTAATCAACTCTTAAGCATATTTATGCTGATGGATCATGGTTCCATTTGGGTTTTGTTTGATCTGTAAGCCTAAGAAAAAGTTAAGCTTACCCATCATACTCATTTCAAACTCACTCCCCATTAATTTGGCAAAATCCTTACTTAGTTTGTCAGTGGTTGCCCCAAAAATTATGTCATCAACATATATTTGTACCACAAGAAGACCTTACCTTTTTTCCTCAAGAATAGAGTACTGTCAATTTTACCTTTTTTGTAGCCATGTTCAAGTAGGAATTTGGACAGTCATTCATACCTTGCTCTAGGAGCCTGCTTGAGTCCATAGAGGGCTTTGTCTAATTTGTACACATGTTCCGGACACTCCATGCTCTCAAACCCTGGAGGTTGTTTAACAAACACTTCTTCTTTTAGGTAGCCATTCAGGAAGGCACTTTTGACATTCATCCAATGAAGAGTGAATTCCATGTGTGCTGTAAAGGCTATGAGGAGTCTTATTGCCTCCAGTCTTGCAATTGGAGCAAAGGTCTCATCATAATTTATTCCCTCCTCTTTGCTATAACCTTGGACCACCAGTCTTGCCTTGTTTCTTGTAACTATTCCATCTTCATCAAGCTTGTTTCTAAAGACCAATTTAGTGCCAATTACTGATCTGTCGTTGGGTCTTGGAACTAGATACCAAACTTGACTTCTCTCAAACTGATTGAGTTCATCTTGCATTGCATTTAGCCAATCTGCATTCTGCAAAGCCTCAACAACATTTTTAGGTTCAATAAGAGATAGTAAAGCATCAAAAGCACACAAATTCTTTAATTGTGATCTAGTTTTAACTCCAGAGGTTGGATCAATGATTATTTTCTCAATGGGATGAGAACTTTGATACTTGTGAGGTTTCACAACCAACTGATTTCTGCTTGATGTTTCTCCCATGTTCTGTTGCTGAGGAACAGGGTTATGAACAAGTTCTTTTAGGGGATTGGTTTTAGTTTCTCTTTGTTCAGTTCCCCCTGTCAAGTTGCCATGGATGGAAGAACCTGTTCCATCACCTGTTCCTTCTTTTGATGAAACTTTAGCTTGAGCTAACACTTCACTCAATTCTTTTACCAGCCCAATAGCTTCATCTTCATGTTCCTGTCTCTCAGAAAGAATGTTAGTTTCATCAAAAACTATATGTACACTTTCTTCTACACACAAAGTTCTTTTATTGAACACTTTATAAGCTTTGCTATGTGAAGAATATCCCAAGAATACTCCCTTATCACTTCTGGGATCAAACTTACCTAGGGAGTCCTTTCCATTATTGTGCACAAAGCACTTGCATCCAAATGCCCTAAGATGGGATATATTTGGTTTTCTCCCTTTAAGTAACTCATTGGGGGTCTTCTATATAAGAGGTCTAGTCATGCATCTATTAATGATATAACATGAAGTATTTACAGCCTCTGCCCAGAAGCTATGGGGCATTTTACTAGAAAGAAGCATAGTCCTAGCCATATCTTCAAGAGTCCTATTCTTTCTTTTAACTACTCCATTTTGTTGAGGAGTCCTAGGGGTAGAAAAATTATGATCTATACCATGCTCATCACAAAATTTAGCAAACTTAGCATTTTCAAACTCAGTTCCATGGTCAGACCTGATTGATGCAAGTTGAGTACCTAGTTGTTTCTGAGTTTTTCTAACAAAGGCAGTAAACATGTCAAATGCTTCATCCTTAGATGTTAAAAACAGTACCCAGGTAAACCTAGAATAATCATCAACAAGTACTATCACATATTTCTTACCACCTCTACTCAATGTTCTTATTGGACCATAGAGATCCATATGAACCAGTTCCATCGTCCTGGTTGTGCTTACCATTTTCTTGCTTTTAAAGGATGATCTTACCTGTTTTCCCCTTGCAAAGGCCTCACAAACTTTGTCTTCCTTGAACTTGATGTTAGGTAACCCTATCACCAAGTCCTTGGAGACTAATTTGTTGAGTTGATTCAGACTTGCATGACCAAGTCTTTTGTGCCATAGGAGGGGATCATTGTCCAACAGACTCAAGCAAGTGAGTTCATTTTCTGAAAGAGTGGATAAATCTACAATGTAAATATTGTTAACTTTTTTTCCCTGCAAAACAATCTTGTCAGGGGTAAGATTAGTCACAAAGCATTTTGTAGGGGTAAATGCTACAAGGTTACCTCTGTCACACAGTTGTGATACACTGATTAGGCTATATTTCAAGCCATTTATCAAGTAGACATTCTCAATGGAATGTGAGTCTGTCTTACCTACCTTTCTAGCCCCAGTAATCTCACCTTTCTTCCCATTTCCAAAGGAGACATTATCTCCTTTTAAGTCCTCAAGTGAAAGGAACAGGTTCTTGCTTCTAGTCATATGTTTTGAGCAGCCACTATCCATGTACCATATTTGGCTATTTCCCTTCACTTAGACTTGCAAAAAGAAATCAGGGGTTAGTCTTAGGAACCCAAACTAGTTTGGGTCCCTTTCTATAGGCAAAGGGGTAAATTAAATTCCTTTTGGCCCACCCAGGCAACCTATTTTTCTTTTGAACAAAAAATTTGTTCTTTTGACTGACCTTTTCTTTTGCATTACATTCATTTTTGTAATGACCAGTCTTGCCACATTGTGTGCAGATTTTATTTTTAGGAAAAGTGATGTACTTGCTTTTGGGGTCCCACTTAGGTGCTTGAGTCCCATATCCAAGTCCTCTCTTGTTGCTACTGTGGTGTTCTTGTAGCCAGGATAGTGCATCAGAAGTCTTATTCCATTTGTAAGTTCTGTCTAGTTCATGCTTTACCTTCCCTAGGTCTTTTTTTAAGACTCTTATCTGCTCATCTTTCTTATACAATTCATCCTTCATCTTTCCTAGATTTTCTTCTAAGGTGAGATGTGTGTGATCATCATTCTTCTTACCTGTTCCTAATTTCAGTTTTAAATTTTCAGACCTAAGTTCTAAGACATTGGTGTCAAGTTCAAGAACCTGGTTCTTCAACTCAGCATTTTTACTGTCACTCTCATTAGCCCTAGATTCTAGATTTTTGCACTTGGCATTTAAGATCACACACTCCCTAGACAGTTGTTCCTTCTTATTGTTAATTACCTCAGACTCATCGATGAAGTCTAGCAATAGTTCAGATAAATTTTCTTTAGATAGAAATTTAATCTTGTCTTTGAGATGAATCACACTTACCTCTTTTTCATCATCTGATTCTCTGATGGCCATAAGTGCTTGTTCATCTTCAGCTTCATCTTTTGAATTCTCATATGATGTTTCTCCCCAAATAGCAACCATAGCCTTTGTTGATCCTTTGTTCCTTTTGGGTTGAACCTGTTCCTTCTTCCTGTTCCTCCGTTCAGCCCTTTCCTTCTTCCATTCAGTTTCCCACTGAGGACAGTTCTTGATCATGTGATCAGTCTTGCCACATTTGTAGCAACCCTCATTGGTCTGTATTTCAGGAGCCCTTGGTTTGTTGAAGGTTGTACCTCTTGAAGAACCCTTTCCTCTCATTAGGTACTTTTTGAAATCCCTTGTGATCATGGCTATTTCATCATCCTTTAGATCTGCACCTTCATCTATTCTGAGAGCCAAACTTCTTTCATTCTTGGGTGTATCCATTTTCATGGTTTTCCTTCTCAGTTCATAGGCAGTGAGATTTCCAATCAGTTCATCCAACTTGAGAGTAGAAATGTTCTTTGATTCCTGAATAACAGTGATTTTGCTTTCCCAAGTTACTGGTAAGACCCTTGCTAAGATTTTCTCAACCTTGTCTTCTTCAAGGAAAATTCTCCCAAGAGATTTGAGTTCATTTGTTAGTGGTGTGAACCTTGTGTACATCTCCTCGATAGTTTTTCCTTCCTTCATAGTGAAATTCTCATATTGAGAATATAGCAGTGTTCCTCTTGATCTCTTTACTTGAGGAGTTCCTTCATGAGTCACTTGTAAAGTATCCCATATCTCCTTAACAGTGGTACAACTTTGAATCCTAGTGTACTCGTCTGGACCCAGTCCACACACAAGCCATTTCTTGGCCTTGGCATTCTTTTCCCATTTCTTCAAGTCTTCAGCAGTGCAATCAGCTCTTGTCTTTGGCACGTCCACTCCTTCAGCATTCTTCTTTGTAGTAGCTAGGGGACCATCAGTGACTATGTCCCAGAGTTCATAGTCTTCTCCTATGATGTGATATCTCATCCTGTTCTTCCACCAAGAATAGTACTTACCATTAAATAGTGGGGGCCTAGCAGTGGATTGTCCTTCCTAGTTTCTAGGTGGTGCACTCATCTTGATCATTTCCTATGGTGTTAACCTCTTTAAGGATAACCCGATCTAATACCAATTGATGTTTTATACTTCAATACCACACAAGAGGGGGGGGGGTGATTTGTGTGGTATCCAATTTTCGCTTAACTGAATTATAGAAGGACCTGGTTCTTCTATGTGTTCCAACTACTACTATTTGCGGAATAATAAGTAAATAAAATAAAGAACACAGATATTTTTACGTGAAAAACACCTGGCTCAAAAGGTGAAAAAACTATGACCTACTACTCAGTAGGATTTTTTCAAACTTCCACTAAAATCACTGAGCCAAAAACAACATTTACAAAAACACTTTTGTAAACCTAGGATTAACTCTAATCACGTTGTGGCACACAGCCTCAACTGTTGCGATAACTTCAAGTTAACTCTAACTTGAACACTCTAGGTACCTAATACAATTGCTTTTATAAAAGTTGAAAGGTACAATGTAAAATCACCTACTACAATTGAACTAGAATAAAAGATAAACACTTGGAATTGGTTCTTCTATATTGTTCATGTAGCTTCAGGATTGCATGCTTGAATCACACATAAATTGCTTGCAAAATCGCCTTGCTCTTTTGCTCTCAATTTAAGTTTAACTTCTGTTTATGTGCATTACCTATAAAAGAGAACAACACTGATATTTAATGGGTTAGTAATTAGAGATTGACTGGGATTCAGATGCTACTCTTCTATCGTAGAAGAGTTCTAGTTGATCTCATACTCTAACACTATCCTCTTCCTAAACTGTGTTCTCTTCGTGTAAGGAGTCTTTTTCTCCTTATCCAATATGCAACCTTTTCGATCAGATCAGGAGATATTACTTCTGATAAGTTAGATTTATCTCCTTCACGTGCATCTCACATGTTTGGGTTGATTATGATTGTGCTTCACAAGATGGACCTGGTACATGTCTGAGTTCTTTTGTCAGTCTTCAAAACTTCACCTGTACTTGGGACAACATTTGTAGTAAAGGAAGCGAGGTGCACGACAACGGATTTCAGTCCTTCTCCTCGGATTTTCTAGAAGTATCCCATAGCTTAAATAGTCGATAATAGATTGTCGCCATTCTTCTTTCTCAGCTTCAGAAACAGCGACAAGATGCTTGAGTTCACTTTCTTCACCTTCAGCCTCATTTGGCGGTGCTACTACCCATTTTTGGCTGAGAGTAACTTGCGCTTGATCAGGAAGGGTTAACGATGAAGCTAGGGTAGCTAAAGCATCAGCCTTCTTATTTTCTTTCCTTGGCACACGTTGAATAGTCACGTCACCGACTCACCCTATTAGTTTTTAGCATAATCATAATATGGGCATAGTTCAGGTTTCTTGACGTCATAACTACCTAAAATTTGGTTGATCACCAACTGAGAGTCACCAAAGACTTGCAATTGCAACCGTTTCATTTCAATAGCCATTTCAAGCCCAAGTATTAGTGCTTGATACTCAACAACGTTGTTAGAGCAGAGTTGTGTCAACGTAAAAGATTAGGGCAGAACTTCACCCTGAGAAGTGACAAATACTACACCAGGACCAGCTCCTCCACAATGTGCAACACCATCAAAGTACATTTTCCATGGAGGTTGAACTTCAATGACCATTCCGTCATCACCAGGTAGTTCATCAATTAGCTCTCAATCATTAGTTATAGGGTGATCTTCCAAGAAGTCTGCTAACACTTGTCCTTTTATAACCTTTTGAGGGATGTACACAATTTCAAATTGTTGAAACTGGAGGTACCACCTAGCTAGTCGATCACTAAGGACAGGTTTTGACATTACAAACTTGATAGGATTTGTCCTAGAAACAATGCGAACAATATGAACTTGAAAGTAGTGTTTCAACTTTTGAATTGAGAAGACTAGGGCCAAACGTAACTTTTCGATTGGCGAACAATTCAGCTCATTTGGTGTCATCATCCTACTTAGGTAGTAAAGGGAGTTTTTTTCCCCTCACTATTTTCTTGGGCCAACAGTGCTCAAACAGACCTTTTTTGTGCCAAAATGTATAGTATTAACACCTTTCCAGGTATAGGGGTTGCCAAAACTAGAGGCTTCATCAGCATTCTTCAAGCCAAAAGGCATTACATTGTAGCAATAAATACCCTTGGGGGTATGGAATGCAGTAAGCTCTTCATATTTTGGCGCCATGCAAATTTGGTTATAGCCCGATGATCCGTCCATAAACGACATTGCCTCATACCCTAATAGTAGAATCGATCACCAGCTTTGGAATAGGAAGCGAGAATTCATCTTTCGAACATGCATTATTGAGATCCCTGAAGTCAACGCATACTCGGATCTGGCCATTTTTCTTCCTTATAGGGACAATACTTGAAACCCATGTTAGGTATTGAATTTCACGAATAAAGCCAACTTCGATGAGTTTTCTAACTTCAGTTTCAATCAAGGGAACCAAGTCTGGCCTAAAGCGCCTTTGAGCTTATTTAACAAGGCAAGCACCATTCTTGACTGCAAGCTGATGGACTGCTACTTTCGGGTCCAAGCCAGACATTCTATGTAACTCCAAGCAAAGACATCCCTAAACTCCTTGAGTAACTCAATATAAGTGTTTTCTTCATCAACTTCTAGTAAAGCACTTAGGTAGGTGGGTCTTGGTTCTTCATCGGTGCCAAGGTTAACTTCTTTAAAGGCATCAACTGTTGTATTTACCCTTCTTCAAAATCAGGTGGAGCATCATTTGCATATTCATCTTCTTAAGGGTCCCCATCATTGAAGTATATGTGATAACACGGTGAAACATCCTCCAATTCTACATTATCCTCCATTAGAGATGGAACACTGATAACTGCGATTTCTGCATGTTTTTTATACCCATTCTTACCTGAGCTTTGTGCATTTATTGCCATATAATAGTCCCAAAATGCTTACAAATGACACTTGATTGTAGGTTTGAGCGACAAGATGACAAATACTAAAGATCGGCTCAAAAAAGGAGTGAAATCTGCCGAGTGTCAAGAGACAACTGAAAGGGGGGATCAAAAGGCCCTGCGCGGTCCGCACTGTTCTGCCACGTGGCCCCGCAGGAGAGTTCAGAGGCCATGATATTTTTAAGATAAGTTGCGTGGTCCGCGACTCTTCTCGCGCGGTCCGCACCCAGTTCCAACGCGGTCCGCGTTCCTTTTTGTGCGGTCTGCGCCCCCAGTACCAGATGCAAGTAATGAAGACCCAAAGCCCTACGCGGCCGCGCGTCATTTGTGCGCGGTCCGCGCCAGACCCTCAGGGGTATTTTTGTCCGGTTTTTCCTGTGAAGTATAAATAGAACATTTTACTTTTTAGCATGGAGTTTTTTTGGGAGGAAGGCGGTTCGAGAGTAGAGAGCAGCTGAACTCGTGTTACCCTATTATTAGCCTATTTTGGGCCATTTCTTCTAGTTTTAAACGGGAATCAAGTAGATTAACATTGTAGTTAACTATTATGTCAATTTCATCTATTATTTCTTTGATTTTTGTTACTACTATGTCTAGCTAAACCCATTAGCTAGGGTTGTGGCTCAACCCTAGTGTGGGAAATTGATGGGTGTGATTGTTTAGTGCATGAATGATGTTGGGTGTTTGCTATTTGGATTAATCTTAAGTTTTCACTAAGATTTGGTGGTTGCAAACACTAAGTCTAGCTTAGTGGGTCTTGACTCTTCTTGAGAAAGAGAGTCTATGACCTCAAGATTAACTCCAACAAGGAATCGGGATGGACCCATGAGAATGGTAGTCCCAATTAACGGGTTAAACCTCGAGAGAGTAATTACCCAACTTGAACCATAAGTTGCTTGGGCAAATTAGCCTACCCAATTGGTCTCGAGAGAGTCAATTGGGCAAAATCACTCTCTCTACCGAGAGGTGTGAGAGTGGGTGTAAAAGGTGCAACGGTTATAGCATAAGCCCCATATTTGTCATTCGTGCATTAGGAATTTCTACCCGTTAGTGGACTACCTAGGTAAATGTTGCATCCCTAATGCTTTTATCTATCTTGCATACAATTTAGAATCCTAATTTTAGCATAATCTAGCTTTACAACTGTAGTTGATAAATTGTAGCTCTTAAACAAAAGAAAACCAAAAATGTTAGAAGATCAATTATGAGCTAAAACACTATCCTAGACCATACAAATATTCGACTCCAATTTGAAGTTCCCTGTGGAAAATCGACCCCGATATCGCTATTGGGTAAAAGTATTAGCGCCCACTCATCCTTATGTTGAGTCTGCTGTGATTACTTTTTGGCGTCGTTGCCGGGGAACTTTACGGTGTTGACTATCTGTGTAGCTAGTATTGTGTTTTGCTTCTCTTTCCTTCTTATTCACTAATTTTGTGTGTTGATCAATCAGGTACCATGGCTCTTAATGCAAATGACCCTCTCGGCAATGTGATAGCGGGGGAGGAGGTAGAAGATCTAGAACAAGATGAGGTCTTACCTCAACTTCCACGGAGAGGCCGGAATGTCAATATAAATTCAAATGAGAACAACAACATTCCATACCCTCCTCCGCAACCGCCGAGAGTGGCTCCCAGAGTTCTACCAAATCAAGGATATGCCAGCGCTATTGTTCCTCCCCGAATTCGGGCGGGGAACTTTCAAATCACAAATGTTATGCTGACCTTGCTCGAGCAACGAAGTTATTTCACGGGTGCCTCCGATCAAAATGCCTACAAGCACTTGAAGGGGTTCGTGGATACTTGTTGGGGTAGCAAGCAGACAAATGTGTACGAGGACGCGTTGAGATTGAGGCTTTTCCCATTCTCTCTTCGGGGTAAAGCATTGGATAGGTTAGAAAGGCTCCCCAATCATTCTATCACAACATGGGATGAATTGGCGGACAAATTTATTGCCAAGTTCTTCTCTCCAAGTCATATGGCGGCTCTTCGGGATGAAATTCTAGCTTTCAAGCAGGAGCCAACAGAACCTTTGCATGAAATATGGGAAAGATATAGAACAATGGTGAAGGAGTGCCCTAATAACGACATGACCGAGGCTATGATTCAACAAACTTTTTATCGGGGCATCAACACCACAAATCAATGCATTGTGAACCAATTGGCCGGAGGGAATTTTATGAAACTTTCTTACCAAGAGGCATGTGATGTACTTGATGAAATGGCCGACACCTCTTCGGCATGGCAAAGCCGAGCAAACGTGCCACAAGGTGACCCCACGGTCATCCATTTGCACAAGGAATTGCACGATCATGGCCAAGCGATAGCCGAACTTACAACAACTATGAATCAATTAGCAAAGGCGCAATTGCAACAAGTCCAAAACCCGCGCCAAGTCAATGCAATGGAAGGTGTTTCTATGTTGAAAAGGAGGCAAAGAGGACAACAACCTCAAGGTAATTGTGAACAATATGACAACAACAATGATGGTGGTGGGTATTCGAATGAAGGTTTTGATGACCAAAGTGAGGAAGTCCAATATGTCAACAACTACCAAGGGAATAGAGGCAACCAAGGGAATCAGCAATGGAGACCCCAAGGTAATTGGGGCAATCAACAAGGCGGCAATTGGAATTACAACAACAATCAAGGAGGCAATTGGGGGAACAATAATTCTGGGAATCAAGGAAATTGGAGCGGGAACAACAATTGGAACAACAACAATGGTGGTCAAGGTAATAGGGGGCAAGGCTATCAAAGGTCCCCAATGTATCAACAGCCCAATAACCCTCCTCCGTTCCAATCTCAAGGGTCGAGTTCGTCGGGCAATGACATGAGTCGAATAGAGAGCATGTTTGAACAAATGATAAAAATAGTCAAGATTCCAAGGCCCAATTAGCTTCGCATAATACATCTATCAGGAACTTGGAAGTGCAATTAGGCCAAATCTCTCAATCTTTAAACACTCGCCCAAAGGGAGCTTTACCAAGTGACACGGTAGTAAACCCCAAGGGAGGGCACAACAATCATGTGATGGCAGTGACAACACGAAGTGGAAGAGGCGGTGATATGCATGCCTCAAGAGATAACCGAGTTCCAGTAGATGAAGATGAGTTGCAAAATGATGAGATTCCGTTGGTAGTGGAGGATGTTGTCGAACCAAGTGCAAATGATGATGGGAGAAATGCAATTGATGAGGAGACTCAAGAGGCCATGAACCCGTCTAGGGAACACGTCATTGATATGCCCGAACCGGTGGTGCCAAAAGCCAAGGCACCCTTGCCTAGACCCCCTCCGCCCTACCCTCAACGGTTGGCCAAGGAAAAGGGTGACAACCAATTTAAGAAATTTATTGAAATGATGAAGAGTTTGACTATCAATGTGTCGTTGGTGGAGGCACTCGAGCAAATACCGGGATACACAAAGTTCATGAAATATTTGGTTACAAAAAAGAGATCAATGGAGTGTGAGACAATCAAGATGACCCATCAAGTGAGCGCAATTGTGCATTCTATGGCTCCAAAACTTGAGGATCCCGGCGCATTCACTATCCCATATACCATTGGAAGTGCCGACTTTGCAAAAGCCCTTTGCGACTTGGGGCCAAGTATCAATTTAATGCCATATTCGGTCTTCAAGACCTTGGGAATCGGACAACCTCATCCAACTTCTATGAGGCTTCAAATGGAGGACTGATCAATGAAGCGACCTTTGGGAATTATTGATAATGTCCTTGTTCGTGTTGATAAGTTCATATTGCCAGCCGATTTTGTGATCTTGGATTGTGAAGTAGATTTTGAGGTGCCTATCATTCTTGGGAGGCCCTTCCTAGCTACGGGAAAGGCCTTGGTTGATGTGGAAGCGGGAGAATTGACCTTCCGTGTTGGTGATGAAAAGGTGGTGTTTCACGTATGCAAATCAATGAGGCAACCAAATAGCAACGAGGTGTGCTCGTTTGTTGACATTGTCACGGCAGTGATAGTGGATGACACAAGCGCTATGGCTAATGTTGAGGACCCACTTGAGGCCGTGCTATTGAACATGGATGTTGATGATGATGCTAGAAGGGTGGAGTGTGTGAATGCATTACATGGCATGGGCTCATATTCTTATGAACCGAGGAAGTTATCTCTTGATCTTGAAAATCGCAAAACTCCTCCCACCAAGCCATCTATTGAGGAGCCACCGGTGTTGGAGTTGAAACCACTTCCTCCTCACCTCAGGTATGAATTTCTTGGTCCTAATTTTACTTTGCCGGTTATACTTTCTTCTTGCTTGACTAACGTGCAGGTTGAAGCCACTTTGGCAATTCTTCAAAAGCGCAAGCGGGCAATTGGATGGACCTTGGCGGATATTCGGGGTATTAGCCCCGCGTTTTGCATGCACAAGATAATATTGGAGGATGATGCTAGGACATCTCTTGAACATCAAAGGAGACTCAATGAAGCCATGCAAGAGGTGGTTAAAAAGGAAGTCATCAAGTGGCTTGACGCCGGTGTGGTGTACCCAATTTCTGATAGTTCGTGGACTTCTCCAGTGCAATGTGTGCCAAAGAAGGGAGGAATGACTGTGGTGACTAATGACAATAATGAACTTATTCCGACTCGCACTATGACGGGTTGGAAGGTATGCATGGACTACCGGAAGTTGAACAAGGTGACTAGAAAGGATCATTTCCCACTGCCGTTCTTGAACCAAATGCTTGATCGTCTTGCAGGCCGGGCTTTCTATTGTTTTCTAGATGGGTATTCAGGCTATAACCAAATTCTCATTACCCCTGAAGACCAAGAAAAGACAACTTTCACATGTCCTTATGGCACATTCGCCTTCTCTCGAATGCCATTTGGGTTATGTAATGCACCGGCGACTTTCCAACGATGTATGATGGCAATCTTCACCGATATGGTGGAAGACATTTTGGAGGTCTTCATGGATGATTTTAGTGTGGTCGGGGACTCTTTCGGTGATTGCTTGCAAAACTTGGATCGTGTATTGGTCCGATGCGAAGATACAAACTTGGTTATCAATTGGGAGAAATACCATTTTATGGCAGAAGAAGGCATTGTGTTGGGTCACAAAATTTCAAAAAGAGGGATTGAGGTTGATAAAGCGAAAATTGAGGTTATCTCGAAGCTCCCTCCCCCTACTTCTGTCAAAGGGGTGAGGAGTTTTCTTGGACACGCGGGTTTCTACCGAAGATTCATCAAAGACTTCTCTAAGGTAGTTAACCCGTTGTGTAAATTGCTTGAGAAAGATGCCAAATATGTGTTTGATGAGAAATGTATGGAGGCTTTCGAGCTTCTAAAGCAAAAGTTGACGACTACCCCCATTATTACCGCACCAAATTGGAGCTTGCCCTTTGAGCTCATGTGCGACGCTAGTGATATTGCGGTGGGGGCGGTCTTGGGCCAAAGAATCAACAAGATGTTCCATCCGGTGTACTACGCAAGTAAGACAATGAATGAAGCTCAAAGGAACTATACGGTCACCGAAAAGGAATTGCTTGCCATTGTTTTTGCCATGGAGAAGTTTCGCCCATACCTTATGGGGGCCAAAGTGATTATTCATACCGATCACGCCGCCCTTAGGTATTTGATGACGAAGAAAGATTCTAAAGCGAGGTTAATGAGATGGGTGCTTCTTCTTCAAGAATTTGATTTGGAGATCATTGATAGAAAAGGTAGTGAAAACCAAGTGGCGGACCACTTGTCTCGATTGGAGGAGGAAGGGAGGCCTTTGGACGGCCTTGAGATAAATGATGCTTTTCCGGATGAACAACTCCTCTCGGTCTCAATGCTAGACATGCCATGGTTTGCCGACATTGCCAATTACCTTGTTACCGGTGTGGTTCCGTATGAGCTCTCTTCTAACCAAAGAAAGAAGCTCAAGCGGGATTGCTTGGATTACTATTGGGATGAGCCGTATCTTTTTAAAATCTGCACCGATGGTGTAATTCGCCGGTGTGTTCCTGAAGATGAGCAATTGAGTATTGTGGAAGCTTGTCACTCTTCGCCCTATGGTGGCCATCATGGCGGGGCAAGGACGGCGTCTAAAGTGTTGAGCTGTGGTTTCTATTGGCCTTCGTTGTTCAAGGATGCCGGTGACTTTGTGAAAAGATGTGATGAATGCCAACGTGCCGGAGGGATTTCGAAAAATGATGAGATGCCCCTTAACACAATTCTAGAGGTTGACATCTTTGATGTTTGGGGGATAGACTTTATGGGACCATTTGTAAGTTCCTGTGGCAACACTTACATCTTGGTAGCGGTTGATTATGTGTCGAAATGGGTTGAGGCCATAGCTTTGCCAAATAATGAAGCTCGAAGTGTGGTGGCATTTTTGAAAAAGAGTATCTTCACGAGGTTTGGCACTCCACGTGCCATAATTAGTGACGGGAGTTCTCATTTTTGCAACCGGGCTTTTGACTCTCTGCTAGCCAAGTATGGGGTAAATCACAAGGTAACCACTCTTTATCATCCTCAAGCGAGTGGCCAAGTTGAGGTGTCCAACCATGAGATTAAGAGTATTCTATCCAAAACTATCAATGCAAATAGGACTGACTGGTCGAAGAAGTTGGATGATGCTCTTTGGGCTTATCGTACAGCTTTCAAGATGCCGATTGGTATGTCACCGTATAGGTTGGTGTTTGGGAAGGCTTGTCATCTTCCGGTAGAATTGGAACATAAAGCTATGTGGGTGCTGAAAAAGTTGAACTTAGAATGGGATGTAGCTGCAAACCTTCGGGTGGAGCAATTGAATGAACTTGATGAGTTTAGGTTTCATGCTTACTCCAGCTCGTCCTTGTATAAGGATAAGATGAAGTACCTTCATGACAAGTATGCCAGAGGGAAGGAATTCAAAATGGGTGATATGGTTCTTCTTTTCAATTCCCGGTTGAGGTTATTTCCGGGCAAGTTGAAGTCCAAGTGGAGCGGCCCTTTTGAAGTGGTTGGGATAACTCCCTTTGGTGCCATTGATCTCAAAAATATGGTGAAGTCTTCCGAGTCAATGGGCATCGCGTCAAGCATTATTTGGGAAAGATTGATGACAGTCACGTGGTGGCGCGCATTCATTTGAAATGACTGTGATGGTAACATGCGTCGTGCCGCGACGTTAAATCAGGCGCTTCGTGGGAGGCAACCCATGTCTTCTTCCTTTTCTTTGTTTTTCTGTTGTAGAGTAGGATTTTTGAGCTGATAATTTGTGAAGTGTTGCAGGGATTTTGTTGAACCAGTGCAGGGAAGAAGTACAAAAAAATGATCAATCCATAGAAATTGCCCCACGCGGCCGCGCATCAAAGCAGTGCGGTCCACGTGGGCTTGAGCAGTAGTGAGTTCATCCTCAGAAAAAAATTCAACGCGGTCCGCGTCCCTTTCTGTGCGGTTCGCGTCCCTTTCTGTGCGGTCCGCGTGTGAGAAGCTGGAATTACCAAGTCTCTGATAAACTCTCACGCGGCCGCACATCAAAGCAGTGCGGTCCCCGTGGGCTAAGTAGTCAAAATGTGACTAAAAGAAACCAGCGCGGACCGCGGCCATTTTTGTGCGGCCGCGCTGGTAGGTAAGCTGAAAGCCCCAGGGTTTTTCTATAAATAGAAGCCTTGGGCCTCATTTGAACCTTTTCGCAAATTTTCATCTGGAGCTCTAAATTTTCACTGTTCATCCGCACTCCCTGCTCATTTAGTCGATTTTTCACTAATCCCTGGTAACAAATCTTGTTCATTTCAGGCATAGCCTAATTTTTTGTTTCTTCTCATTACTCTCTACTAGTATAACTTCTTATTTTCATTTTTTCTTCTTAATGATTGTTAGTTTGGATTTCTATTGTTTAGTGTGACTTAGGGGCAAAAATCCGTGTAATTAATTGAGTAGGGACACTGAGGGACCAAATTCCGATCAAAATGGGACTTAAAGAGAAAAAAATTTCCGCCTCAGTTAAATTTGCCCTATGCGGCCGCACAACATTTTTGCGCGGTCCGCGTGACATTTCTATAGGGTCCGCGTGAGTCCAGCGCGACCGCGCATCAAAACAGTGCGGACCGCGTGTGAAAAGTTCAGAGAAGTCACCATTTTGGCAGTTCACATGTGCGGTCCGCGTCCATCTCTATGCGGTCCGCATTGAAGTTACGCGGCCGCAACGCAAAACAGTGCGAACCGCGTCGGTTCATTCAGAGAAACCATTGTGTGAATCAGTAAACTGCGCGGACCGCGTGCCTTTTGGTGCGGTCCGCGTTCCTCTGTCTGTGAAATTGTGTCTGCAATTCTTTCATTCAATTGAACTATCCATTTCATATCATGTGCTTTTACTAAAAATGCTAGACATGTCCTCCTTGCAGACAATGGTTCAAAAACATGTGGCTAAGAAGCGAATGGGGAAACAAATACAATCCGGGAGAGGTGGTTCCTCCCGTGGGGAAAGGGGAAAAGGAATTGGAAAGCTAAATCCTAAGACCATGGAAGTAGATAAAGCTGCATCTCACTCCACGGGAGTGAGTATGCTCCATCACGGAGCATTACCTCGGAGTCTTCTCCAACACATAGGGCCACTTCATTCCAACTCCGTGACCCTCCTTCCCCGAATCATGTTGATATAGCCTCTTCCAAGGAGCCGGTTGATGTTATCTCGGACTCGTCTGATGAGTCCGGAGTAGAAAAAGACAAGGGGAGCACTTACTCCACGTCTCCCACAGCTTCAATATTAGGGGATAGTGGAGGATATGCCGAAGGGGGTGAACCACAGGTTGGAGGTATAGAGAGAACCAGGAAATCAGAAGCATGGGAGGATAGGTTTGTCAGCGAGGTCGCTTTCCAAAAATTCAGGGAATGGTGGCCGAAGAGAAAGTTGATTCCGGAAAGGCGGTTCATAGACGCCGATCTTGTCCCACTCAACCCTCACGTGCAAGCACAATTCCGCAGTAGAGAGGGTTGGGGATTCTTCAAAGAGAGAGTTGAATTTGCAAACGAGCATATGGTGAAGGAGTTTTATTGCAATGTTCACCACACAGTTCGGAACTCCAAAGCAACAAAAGTGAGGGACAAGATAGTAGTCTTTGATGGGAAGTCGCTAACTGACTTTTTTAGGGTTTGCAGATGAGGACGAGTCTCAATATCTTGAGAAGCTGGCATTGAAAGAGGAGGTTCGTCCGTGGTTGGCCGAGCATTTAGAAGCTCCAGGTACAGTCCCTGTGTGGTTGAAGGCACAGGAAAAGATTTTGCGGAACACCCTCAACTTTGAAGCAAAAGGGTGGTTAACCTTCGTGTGTAGCCGACTTAACCCGTCTACACACGATCACTCCGTCCCCCTTCCTCGGGCTGTCTTGGTGGCAGCTATCATGGCGGGCTTTCCTCTGAATGTGGGAAACATAATGTCGAGGGTGATTTATCAAGTCGGGAACGAAACAAAAACAAACTTCCCCTTTCCAAACACACTCTCCCTTTACTTCAGAGAGTTGAAAGTGAAGAAGAAATGATATGATGTTACGGTACCTCCAGTGGCCCCCTACTCATGGTATGATCAGTTGGGTACGGACAACCCAAAGAGAGGACAGAAAACTCCAGCTTCTACCTCCTCCGCACCTGGCCAGTCTGAAGAGCCAGTTGCGACAGAGCAGCCCTCTGACCCTACTCCTGATGAGACACTTCCCCCAGGTCCTTCCTCCACAGCTGGTCCATCAGTTGCATCTGATCCGGTGATTCCTTCATCAAAGACTCACCAGTTCACTGCCAACCAGCTAGCACACTCTCTTACCAGTTTAAACAACTGGATGTCAGTTGCGACATCCAAGTTATCTTCTTTGACCACTGTTGTGCAGGCACAGGGAGCACCAGCTACTGTAGAGATTCCCTCCCCATTGAGGATGTTTTGAAAAAGATCCTGGCCAACCAGGAAAAGATGATGGCAACACAGGATACCTTGACTAAGGCGGTTGGGGAACATGGAAAAGCTTTGGAAAAATTGGCTCGGGAGCACAAAAAGCTAAGGAAACAGACAGCTTCCAAGGAGTCAGTTGCATAGTTGAGAGGAGATGTGGACAAGCTGCTAGCGGATCAGATGCCATTCGACTTATTATTTGGAGATCCGGCTGGAGAGCCAGTAACAGAGCAGCCACAAGCAGAGGAGGATAGGCCAATGAAGAAGAGGAAGCTCCCGAATATAGAGGGAATAGTGATCGAGGTGGTTCCCCCGTCTAGTACAACAGATGTTGAGCCCTTTTCAGTTCCACCAGTTGATGAGCAGGATCATGAGCAGACACCTGTCCCAGCAGCACATCAGCAGGTTGGGGACCAGTTTGATGAGGCTTGAGGGGCCGCTCTATATCCTTTGCTTATTTTTGATTTTTGATGTCTTATTTGGTAGTTAGCATTGTGGACAATGCTAGCTCTTATTCATGGGGGTGTGGACCTACTATTTGGATTAACTGTCAGGATGACTGTATATATTATTTTACCTTCTTTAATTTCTATACATTAGTAGTGGATAGATGGTTTGTATATAACTGTTCATTCCAGATGATCTTCAGAGTTTATGTATATATTCATTTCCCCCTGGTTGTATATTCTACTCCCCGTTTGTACATATTCATTAGGTTTTCATCTTGATTTCCTATTTTTCGTTTTATTAGTTGCAAAGTTAGGCTCGTAGCCTTTGTGTTTTGTTTTGGCGTTTGCAATAAGCCCTTGGTTTTCTTAATGCCACGGTTCTTTCCAAGGGTAGATATTGTGCGAACCGGGTGGCTCTTCCCAATAATAGATGGTGTGACAACCTTCTTAAGGGTTTGAGTCCGTTTTTGATTTTTTGATCTTCAAGTTTTTGTAGTTAAGGATACCTCAGGCAAAGCCTCACTTGGGCCTAACACATTTGCCTTTGATTTTATGGTCGAAGACATTATGTTGTGTTTAGGATGGTGAAAGTTGTGGCCTTGAGACTCTTGTGTTGACCAAATAATCATCACGTGGTCATTTTGGGCCATGGGGCGCTTGAATCATATCTAAGGTTGTTGTGGGCCCTCGACTCCGTCTTAGACAACCCTTGAGTGTGTGTGGTGAGAATTCGAATTGCGAGCCCAAGTATCGAGCCGATGGTCTAGAACTTGCCCTGAATGTTTGTTGAGGCGAAATCATAGGTAGAACTTGACTTGAGACATGAGTATAGGCTATCCTTGATCCAAAATGCAAAATTTGAACACTTTTCATGACCTACCAATGAAATAATCCCTAGTTCAACCCTTTTGAGCCTTAAATCTTTTTCGTTCATGAACCAAGTTAAAAACCTATACCCGTTCCTAACGAAACCCCCTCTTGGCACCCAAATCTTCCCTTGAGTAAATGGCAAATGTCTAAGTTTGGGGGGGGGGGAGAGACAGGAAGGGCATCAATGTGTAAAAAAAAAAAGGAAGGCAATGAAAAAGAGAAAAAGACAAAAAGAAAGACAAAAATGAATAAAAACCAAAAAGAGAATCCAAGGACGACAAAAAGAAGTGAAAAAGGTGTAGAAAAGTGATAAAAAGGAGAAAGGATTTGAATTGCAAAAGAAAGAGTGACAATGTGTCCCTCTAACCCCTTGAAAGAAGTGAACTACTCAATTGAGTCAAGAAAGTGTGCCAAAATAAATCAAAAGAAGGGCTTAAGGGAAGATTAAACCCATTTGAACAAAAACACGTCCTACCTTTACCAAAAGCCTTCACAATGACTCCTCAAAAGCCCTATATGATCTTGAGTTGAGGGAAGCCTACATTAGTGGATACTTACATAAGGGGCAAGCATATGGTACTTAGAGCCGGACTCAGGGCCTCTTCTTTGTGAGAGACGGGAGAGAAATCCATTCATCTCGATTTGTGTGCAAATACCCTAATAGGTGAGATTCACTCAGAGAAAGTCAATGATATGTGAGTTTGGGTTCCATGATGACCAAAGAAATTGAGAAAGGTTCCGTGATGAAATGTGTCAACTCTTGATGCTCTTGTGTCACACTTGATCCACAAGTTTGCAAGTTTAAATATTTTGAGGATGCATTCGCATTGAGGGCAATTGCTAGTCCCAATTGATGCCTGCTGAGGTTACTTTAGGATAAACAGGAATTACTTGGTTGTTTTCCATTAAGGGGTAGGTCTCATTCTATTTGCTTGAGGACAAGCAAAGGTTTAAGTTTGGGAGAGTTGATAACTGCGATTTCTGCATGTTTTTTATACCCATTCTTACCTGAGCTTTGTGCATTTATTGCCATATAATAGTCCCAAAATGCTTACAAATGACACTTGATTGCAGGTTTGAGCGACAAGATGACAAATACTAAAGATCGGCTCAAAAAAGGAGTGAAATCTGCCGAGTGTCAAGAGACAACTGAAAAGGGGGATCAAAAGGCCCTGCGCGGTCCGCACTGTTCTGCAACGCGGCCGTGCAGGAAAGTTCAAAAGCTGGGCATATCCAAGTTCAACCTGCACGGACCGCACTGTTTTTCCACGCGGCCGCGCAGGAAAGTTCAGAGGCCATGATATTTTTAAGATAAGCTGCGCGGTCCGCGCCTCTTCTCGCGCGGTCCGCACCCAGTTCCAACGCGGTCCGCGTTCCTTTTTGTGCGGTCCGCGCCCCCCAGTACCAGATGCAAGTAATGAAGACCCAGAGCCCTACGCGGCCGCGCGTCAGACCTTCAGAGGTATTTTTGTCCGGTTTTTCCTGTGAAGTATAAATAGAACATTTTACTTTTTAGCACAGAGTTTTTTTGGGAGGAAGGCGGTTCGAGAGTAGAGAGCAGCTGAACTCGTGTTACCCTATTATTAGCCTATTTTGGGCCATTTCTTCTAGTTTTAAAAGGGAATCAAGTAGATTAACATTGTAGTTAACTATTATGTCAATTTCATCTATTATTTCTTTGATTTTTGTTACTAGCTAGGGTTGTGGCTCAACCCTAGTGTGGGAAATTGATGGGTGTGATTGTTTAGTGCAAGAATGATGTTGGGTGTTTGCTATTTGGATTAATCTTAAGTTTTCATTAATTTGGTGGTTGCAAACACTAAGTCTAGCATAGTGGGTCTTGACTATTCTTGAGAAAGAGAGTCTATGACCTCAAGATTAACTCCAACAAGGAATCGGGATGGATCCATGAGAATGGTAGTCCCAATTAACGGGTTAAACCTCGAGAGAGTAATTACCCAACTTGAACCATAAGTTGCTTGGGCAAATTAGCCTACCCAATTGGTCTCTAGAGAGTCAATTGGGCAAAATCACTCTCTCTACCGAGAGGTGTGAGAGTGGGTGTAAAAGGTGCAACGGTTATAGCATAAGCCTCATATTTGTCATTCTTGCATTAGGAATTTCTACCCGTTAGTGGACTACCTAGGTAAATGCTGCATCCCTAGTGCTTTTATCTATCTTGCATACAATTTAGAATCCTAATTTTAGCATAACCTAGCTTTACAACTTTAGTTGATAAATTGTAGCTCTTAAACAAAAGAAAACCAAAAATGTTAGAAGATCAATTATGAGCTAAAACACTATCCTAGACCATACAAATATTCGACTCCAATTTGAAGTTCCCTGTGGAAAATCGACCCCGATATCGCTATTGGGTAAAAGTATTAGCGCCCACTCATCCTTAGGTTGAGTCTGTTGTGATCGAACACCACTCTCGCCTTATACAGTAACATGATACGAAGAACCCATACTTTCTTCGTCTTTGTTACTTTTCTTAATGTAGACCGAAGTATATGGACTTACTTTTCAGTATTTCTTTACATGAAACCACAATTATCGCCTCACTCTAGGAGGAACCAAACTTTGGAAATCCTTAGAAACCTTCTGGATTTTGGGCGAAGCAGATGTTCTTATGCTTTGATAATTTCTCTGGAACTTGTTCCCCTTCTTTAATGGACCCAATCTCTCAAATACAGAAGTCCTCATAGTTTATTTTCCAAGTCGATCAAAGACTGTAGGTCTATTAGAAGTGGTAGATTCATCTTCTACAGTGATATAATTATTGCTTGCCCTTCTTATGGAGATGCGAACTAGTGATGGTTGCTTGTACCCCAAACCTTCACGTGGTTGCCTTGTAGCAGCTTCTGATGGGAGCTTCCCTAATTTTGATGGCTCATTGGGATTGTATCCAGCTTTTGCAAATAGCCTGTAAGCATTAGGATCAAAGCCTTCATCTCTACGCTACCTAGGGAATGCCACATTTTGTGAAGGATTTTGGGCCACAAACCCAGCAAGTATCATTGAGGGTAACTTTACTACTTCAATTCGTTTGATCAGAAGAGTTAACTCCCTTAGCATATTGGTTTGGAGCGCAGGAGTTACTTTCTTGCCATAAGACGCAATATCCCCTCTATAAGATTTATTCGAGTTAGGTTGTACCTCCCCAGTAACAGCTTTGGCTTTACCAGCAGTCACCTCAGCTCTTTTAGTTGTGGGCTCATCATTCTTACTTTTCATGACATCATCAGCTTTTAGCTTCTTCACAATGCAGTTCTTCAAGTAGAACTTTGCATCGGCAAAGTGTGACTCAGCCTCGGTAAATGGCTCATCATCATCAACTATCTTCTTCTTAACTTCACCCTCGTAGTATTTTAAACATTGATGGTAGATAGATAGAACTACTTTATTCTTATGTATCCAAAGTCTTCCAAGCAATACATTGTATGAAGTCTTTGTATTGATCATATGCAGACATGTACTTGATTGCATATCTTCGATGCTGATCGCGCACCTATGGCTCTTTGCCCCAGTTGGTTAAATCCTTGGATCATCACACGACTTTTTGACAGTTCATTCATGGGAATACCAAGTTCTTTCACAGTGCAAATTGGCAAGTGTTCACTGAAGATCTTCCATCAACCAAATGTATCACGCCCCAAGCCTGGGGGCGAGACCGGCACCCGGTGCCTCATCTATTCTTGCGTACCAACTTGCGACTCAGGAACTCTGAACATATAATGTCATACTTTGGCCAGTGGCCACATTGCAAGACAATTTGCGAAGCAAAATATAAAACTGAATGGGAACTAACGCTGACTAAATGTCAATATAAAGCTGGACCGGCAAGGCCGTCAAAACTACTACAATTGACAAGCCAATAAAATATACGTACAGGGTCTACAAGCCCAACATACTACACTAAGTGACAGGATAAGTTTACAATCCTCTATTGATGGATGTACTATGATCAGAACAGGGCCCCAACCTACCCATAGCCTATATGCATATATACACAAGATATACACCAAATTTCTAGAATGGGAAACTATGAAGGACGTGGAGCTTACCGATTAAGCTGAACTCGGGCAACACTACTGAGGAGGTCTACCCGTCTGCCTGTCTGAACCTGCACACATGAAATGCAGCGTCCCTGAAAAAAGGGACGTTAGTACGAAATAATGTACCGAGTATGCAAGATAATAATATAATTGAAAGTTGGAACAAAACTGATAATATAATAGCTAAAAGTAACTGGGAGTAAAAGATAATCTGAAGCTATGCTCACCTGCTGATACTGACTCAATTCTCTCAATATAGTAAGTAAAATAGTTGTCCGACCTTATAAGGCTCGGTATATATATATATATATATATATATATATATATATATATATATATATATATATATATATATATATATATATATATATATATATATAACTGTTCTGTTGTAGTAGGCTCGCTCATAAGCGCTCGGCCACAGTAGGCTCGGTATATAACTTACCATCTGATCAGAGGTTGCCCAATAAGGGCCTGCCCATCGATTATAGCTCGATGGTAATGAAAATACTGTAATATTGTATATATAGACTCTCTGCTCTCTTGACTAGAAAAAAAAATACTCAGTTGAATATGAAGTCCCGATAAGGAGAATATAGTAACTTATAAGACTAGAAAAATATACGTAAATTCCGGGATATGAATTTTTCTTTATGCCTCGTTATCAAACTCGTGTAATTACGAGATCATGCCAAAATGAAGGAAGAGATTAGCCTTAACATACCTAGAGTAGTGAAAAATCTATATGATATTCTTGGAAAAGGTTGCACCGTACGCCTTTAGAACCACAAAATTTTACGTTACTAAAGTTCTAATAATTCTTGTTGGAATTGTTTGGTTGCAAGAAGTTTTGTTTAAAACTTGTAGGAATTCTAGCATAGTGATTGCAGTGTTCTTTTGTAGGAATTTGTAAGGATTCACGTTACTAATGTGCAAAGCTCATGTCTGAATTGTAGTATTGTTTTGTATTGAAATTATTAGAGTAAAGTGTCTTGTTATTAACCTATTAGGTTTCCGCCTAATCAAAATGACTTAAGAGTCATTTGTCTAAGAGGTGGCTTGCTGCCACGTGGGGGTGGGGAAGGGAATTTTAATCTTTATCCAACTTATTAGTTAATTAGGTAATGTCCCGTTACCCGGTAATTAACCAATTACCCGTATAATTAAGAATTGTCTCAAATTACTTAAAATTCTACTTATTAATAATGTAATTTATATATCATACTGTCATGGTCATATGGTACCTTATATGATACTAGTCCATAAATATCGGGCATTATTGCTCGGCCCATATTTTATCCCAAATCGACAACCTTCAATGAAACTCATTTTCTTCTTTTTGCTTATCTTCTCTCCTTCACGAATTTACTCATCATGTGTTTGAAATAACCTAATGCTTATAATCTCAATAAAATCATCTTTGAGTCTACGTCAATTAACTGGAAACGAAACTTTAACGTACGAAAAATGCAAGATGTAACATCCTCCTCCCCCCCCCCCTAGAAACATTCATTCTTGAATGTTTACTCTTATATACTTTGGGAGAATTTTTCCAGAGTCTCTGCGTACACTAGACTAAAACCACCCTGCACGCAGCCAGAAAACATATTATACATGCCACACTTGGCCTCACACAGCTGTTTATTATCAATTCGGAAATTAAAAAATAAGAGCTTACCTGAGGACCTACTGGCCTGAATAGAACTATGCTGAGGTATACCACCTCGAGCCATCTATTCCGTTTGAAATAGGTGGGGGTATTTAGACTTTACTTTTTCCTCCGCTTCCCACGCCATCTTTTCCACATTCTTGCTTCTCCATAAAACCTTCACGGAGGCTACCTCCTTATTCCGTAGCTTGCGGATTTGTCGGTCTAGGATGGAAACCTGAATCTCCTCGTATGACAAGTCCTCTGTAATCTGTACAACATCCGTGGATACCACTCGGGTAAGATTTCCAATGCACGTCCATAACATAGATATATGAAAGACCAGATAGATAGACTTCAATTTCGAGGGCAATTCTAACTCATAAGCTACTTGGCCCACTCTCCGAATGATCTTATAAGGCCCAATATATCGTGGGCTAAAAGTTTGCCTTTCTTGCCAAACATCATCACACCCCTTCATAGGTGATACCTTTAAGAATACCCAGTCATTAACCCCGAACTCTAAATCTCGTCGCCACACGTTAGAATACGACTTCTGACGACTCTGAGTTGTCAACAGTCGCTCCCAGATAAGCTTTAGTTTTTCTATGGCCTGTTGAACCAAGTCTGGACCATGTAACCCAGATTCTCTAACACCCTATAGGAGATCTGCACCTGCGCCCATATAAAGCCTCGTACGGAGCCGCCTAGATACTAGAGTAGTAATTGTTATTATATGCAAACTTGATAAGAGGTAGGTGTTCATCCCCACTTCTTTTAAAATCCAATACACATGCTCGTAACATATCCTCGAGCGTCTGAATTGTGTGCTCGGCTTGTCCATCAGTCTGTGGATGAAAAGTTGTGCTGAGATTCACCAGAGTCCCTAGACCCTTCTGAAATAAACTCCAAAAATTTGTTGTAAATTGGACCCCACAGTCAGATATAATAGATATTGGTACTCCGCGTAGCCGCACTATATTTTTAATATATAACTTTGCATAATCTTCTATTGTATATGTAATCTGACCGGTAGGAAATGAGCTGATTTCGTGAGCCTATCGACTATCACTTATATGGAATCGAACTTATGATGAGAACGAGGTAAATCCGTGATAAAGTACATGTTTATCGCCTACCATTTCCATGTCGGGATCTCTATAGTCTGCATTAGCCTTCCGGGCTTCTAGTGCTCTATCTTCACCTGCTGGCAACTAGGACACTGAGCGACAGACTCGGCAATGTTCTTCTTCATATCGTTCCACTAGTACACATCCTTAATGTCATGATCATCTTCGTCGACCTAGGGTGAATGGAGTACCCGAATAATGTGCCTCTGATATAATCTTATCTCGTAGCCCTGCTACATCTGGAACACACAGACGACCCATATATCTGAGAAATCCATCTCCCTTAAGCTCTAACAATGACTCCTTCTACTGCGGAACTCACTCTCTCAACTCGACCAACTCTAGGTCCTCGTACTGCCCTTCCTTTACTTCAGCTATGAGAGATGATTTTGCAGTATTTTGGGATACGACTCCACTAATGCCAGAGTCTACTAACCGAACCTCCAAACAAGCCAATTGATGAATCTCTCAATTTAATTGTCTTTTCATGGATTCTAGATGTACTAAGCTACCTATAGATTGGCGACTTAAGGCATCTGCTGCCACATTAGATTTGCCTGTATGGTAGAGAATGTTAACATCGTAATCTTTCAATAACTCAAGCCATAGCCTCTGTCGCAAATTCAATTCTTTCTTCTTATAGATATATTGAAGGCTTTTATGATCTATAAATACATCAACATGAACGCTATATAAATGATGCTGCCATATCTCAAGTGCATGGACAAATGCAGCTAATTCGAGTTCGTGGGTCAGATAATTCCACTCGAGCTTCCTTAATTGCCTTGAAGCATACACAATTACTTTCCCATGTTGCATCAGGACATATCCTAAACTGACACTTGAGGCATCACAATACATGGCATAACCATCTGGACCCTCTGGAAGTGCTAGAACTGGCGCTGAAGTCAATCTGTTCTTAAGCTCCTGGAAACTCTACTTGCAAGCATTAGTCCACTAAAACTTAGCTCCCTTATGAGTTAACTTACATGGGTATTTTAATTTTTTTCAATTTATGAAATTCCTCTTTCGAAGGCCCAAACTTCATCCTTCATCTATCACGATTATGCCCCTATTCCACTACCAGGGTAGCATTCCATCTCTTCTAAATGCTACTAGTCTTAGACTCCTTTGAGTTCATTCAGGCTATACTGAGCCTTCTATAACTTAGAGAAACCATCAGCTCTCTTATGAGCTTAACCCTAAGGACTTATCCATTCTTCTCACCTTTTCACTCATCTTTTCTTATCCTTCCTCCTGTCTTCCTAAAACCTTGTCGCTCTACCATACTTTAGATTGCGACCTACACATATCTATTTATACTTATTCTCAACCTTACTTCAGCTTGCTTGCACCATAGATTTTCTTATGTTATTCTGGAGCATGAAACGAGACATCACATACGGAGAAAGCTACGAACCTCCGTCGGTATCGTGGGTCTAGGTCAAGTCTTTACTGCCTCAAACTTTTGTGTATTAACCCAAATACCTTCACCTGAAATGATATGCCCAAGGAAAGCTACAGAATTCAACTAGAATTCACATTTAGAGAATTTTGCATACAACTTCCCTTTTTTGTAAAACTTTGAGCACAATATGCAAATGATCTGCGTGCTCAGTTTCTGAACGAGATTACACCAATATATCATCAAACAATGCAATCACGAATAGATCTAGAAAGGGTCTGAACACTCAGTTCATCAAGTCCATGAATACAGCTGGGGCACTAGTCAAACCAAATGACATAACACAAAATTCGAAGTGCCCATATCTGGTCCTGAATGCTATCTTCGGGATATCTTTCTCCTTATCCCTTACCTGAGGGTACACGGACCTCACGTCTATCTTCGAGAAATACTTGGCACCTTGCAACTGACCAAATAAATCATCACTCCTCGGGAGGGGGTACTTATTCTTGATTGTCACCTTATTCAACTGTCTATAATCAATACGCATCCACAAGGAACCATCTTTCTTCCTCACAAATAACACAGGTGTTCCCCATAGTTATGTACTAGGTCTGATAAAGCCTTTTTCAAGCAAGTCCCTTAGTTGTTCCTTCAACGCTTTTAGCTCTGCGGGTGCTATTTTGTAGGGAGAAATGCATATTAGTTGAGTAGCTGGTAGTAGGTCAATAGCAAACTTAATTTCTCGCTCTGGCGGAAGACCTGGAAGCTTATCGAAAAAAACATCGGGAACTCATTAACCATAGGGATATATTGAACGGTTGGTGACTCTACTTTCACAATCTTTACCCAAACTAAGTGATAATCATAACCTTTTCTGATCATCTTCCTTGCCTTAAGACAGGAAATAAATCTACCTCTCGGCAATGCCGTATTACCTTTCTACTCCAAAAACAGGCTCTCCTAGAAAATAGAATCGAACCACGTTTGATCTTTAATCAACGTTAGCATAACAAAAAACCAACCAATCCATAACTATTATAACATCAAATTCTACCCAACCAAGCGCCACGTACTTCATCCTTATTTGTTATCAAACTTATCACGAGTCATTACAAGCATATATATATATATATATATATATGTAACAATATTAGGACTTAACTCGTAGAACGCATTCAAAAAAAAAGGTTTATATGGATACATAAGGGCTGACAAAGCCGTTGACATGTCATACCCAAAACTATATATAGGATATTGTCTATAAAATCTTTAAGAAAACATTAGCATAATATATACAAGTTGGGACAGGGCTCCCTATGTCCTCACAAAACAACCTAACACATTCAGAACCCTAACTTGGTAATATTCCAAGAAGAGGTGGAACTCACCAACCAGAAGCTGACATCTGGAGGAAGTCTACAGTAGAGGTGGTGTCCACAAATACCCTGACATATTTTTGAGACTGAGGGGTACCCAGCTGTGCTAATCCGTGCACCACTCCCCTCGTACCCTGATCAACGGGCTGTGATAATGAAACTAAGGGCCTTGGTAAGGTCGGAACTCCTCTCACCCCATCTACTGCCGGAGTGGTCGAAACAGCTCGGACAGATGACTCATATGGATCTTCAGATGTATCCTACTCAATAGAACCCATGATCTCCAATGGGTCTGACTCCATAGTGTAAATTATATCTCTTTCTAACACTTTCATAGCCTTCTGACCCGTGCTAACGGCTTGCGCCTGTTGTCTAATAGTAATAGGCATCACTAAAAACATAAATAAGGTAAAAATTAGGAATGGATACTTATGACTCAGTTTTATCACACAATCTAGATTAGAAAGAAAAGTAACCATCCTAAATATCCTGTAGCCTCCTGTTTACAAGTATGGTGCACAACACAACCATAAACAAGACTCTACGATACATGACTTGTAGACTCCCTAGGACAGAACTGCTTTGATACCACTTTTGTCATGACCCAAGCATGGGGGCATGACTGGCACCCGGTGCCTCATCTATTCTTGCGTACCAACTTGTGACTCGTGAACTCGGGACATATAATGTCATACTTTGGCCAGGGGGCACATTGCAAGATAATCGAAGCAAAATATAAAACTGAATGGGAACTAACGCTGACTAAATGTCAATATAAAGCTCGGCCGACAAGGCCGTCATAACTACTACAATTGACAAGCCAACAAAATATACGTACAGAGTCTATAAGCCCAACATACTGCACTAACTGATAGGATACGTCTACAAGCCTCTACTGATGGATGTACTGTAATCAAAATAGGGCCATGACCTACCCATAGCCTATATGCATATATACACAAGATGTACACCAAACTTCTAGACCCGCAACTCCGAAGGACGTGGAGCTTACCGATAAAGCTGAACTCAAGCAACACCTACTGAGGAGGCCTTCCCGTCTGTCTGTCTGAACCTGCACGCATGAAATGCAGCGTCCCCAAAAAAAAGGACGTAGTATGAAATAATGTACCGAGTATGAAAAGCAATAATATAACTGAAAGCTGAAACTGAACTGATAATATAATAGCTGAAAGTAACTGGGAGTCAAAGATAATCTGAAGTTATGCTCACCTGCTGACTGACTCAATTCTCTCAATATAGTAAGTAAAATAGTTGTCCGGTCTTATAAGGCTAGATGTATATATATATATATATATATAACTGTTCTGCCATAGTAGGCTCGCTCATAGGCGCTCGGCCATAGTAGTCTTTGTATCTCGACCAACTGGGCTCGCTCATAGGCGCTCAGCCACAGTAGGCTCGGTATATAACTTACCATCTGATCAGAGGTTGTCCAATAGGGGCCTGCCCATCGATTATAGCTCGATGGTAATAAAAATACTGTAATACTGTATATATAGACTCTCTACTCTCTTGACTGAAAAAAGAAAATACTCAATTGAATATGAAGTCCCGATAAAGAGAATATTGTAACTTACAAGACTAGGAAAATATACGTAAATTTTGGGATATGAATTTTTCTTTATGCCTCGTTATCAAACTCGTATAATTACGAGATCATGCCAAAATGAAAGAAGGGAATAGCCTTAACATACCTGGAGTAGGGAAAAATTTGTATGATATTCTTTTAAAAGGTTGCATCGTACTCCTTTAGACCCGCAAAATTTTACGTTGCTAAGGTTCTAATAATTCTCATTAGAATTGTTTGGTTGCTGTTGAAAACTTGTAGGAATTCTAGCATTGTGATTGTAGTGTTCTTTTGTAGGAATTTGTAAGGATTCACGTTACTAATGTGCAAAGCTCATGTCTGAATTGTAGTATTGTTTTGTATTGAAATTATTAAAGTGAAGTGTCTTGTTATTAACCTATTAGGTTGCCACCTAATCAAAATGACTTAAGAGTCATTTGTCTAAGAGGTGGCTTGCTGCCACGTAGGGGTGGGGGCAGGGGAATTTTAATCTTTATCCAACTTATTAGTTAATTAGGTAATGTCCCATTACCCGGTAATTAACCAATTACCCGCATAATTAAGAATTATCTCAAAATACTTAAAATTCTATTTATTTTTAATATACTTTATATATCATACTATCATGGTTATATGGTACCTTGTACGGTACTAGTTCATCAATATCGGGTGTTATTGCTCGGCCCGTATTTTATCCCAAATCGACAACCTTCAACAAAACTCATTTTCTTCTATTTGCTTGCCTTCTCTCTTTCATGAATTTACTCATCATGTGTTTGAAATAACCTAATGCTTATAATCTCAAGAAAATATCATCCCCGAGTCTACGTCAATTAACCGGAGACGAAACTTTAACGTACGAAAAATGCAAGATGTAACAATTCGATTTACCCTTTCATCACGCATATAGCCAACCAGGTACACAGGCGGTTATGAAGAGTGTCACCTAGTAGAAAATCGTCATTTGTGAACGTAGCTTTTTCCTCGCACGAACTTCTTGAGGAATAGACTCGATGAGCTTTTTTGAAGATGGTGCCAATGGTAGGTCATCACTCTTCTCTTCTCCTTTATCAGCATTGCAATAAGAGGCCTAAATACCATCACGAGAAAACTTCATACGGAACCAACATGGCAAGAAATCCCCCAAGGTCACTGGATGTCATGGCTTTTGAGGGTGGTGCACCTCTACTTTTGCTTTCTTCAAATGCCTAACTGGATTCTGTTTCATTAGTCTCTTTACCATCATCTTCCTTGTTAGTTGCTCTATTGATTCTTTTTGTGGGCTCCTTTTGTGGCGCCTACGATGAGTCACTAACGTCCAACCTTCATCATCATCAAGTTAATTGACTTCAACTTTGTTGTACTCCAGTAATTCTTCATCTTTACTTTCTTTAAAACCATATAATTCAACCGGACTGAATAAGCCAAATATGATATAGACTTGGTTTGCGCTTGCTTTCTCATCTTCAAGCATGATCTTTTTTCCACGAGCCAAGTCCATAACTTTGTTCTGAAGACAAAGTACTTGTCTAGAGGGTGGCTCACAAGTCGATGGTATTTTCAGTAGTTTGGGTCATTCATTTTACCATCTTCATTTAGCCGCTTCATCTCTGGAAGCTCAATGAGATTTAACTCGAAGAGTTCTTCAAAAATTGCTGGACATCAGAATCTAGAGAAGGGGTACTCCTTCTCTTACATTTCTTTTAGAGTCAACTTCCCACTGGGTTTATCTTAAAAAGAAGTGGATTTCGTACTCTGCTTTTTGCTCACCTTCGTTGTGAACTTCGAAAGTGATGTGTTGACATTCATAGCTTCTTTGTTTTCAGACCTGGGTACAAACTTGCTCCATTTCCTGACTTGTTGCTTGTCGTTCCCTTTGCGAGGCTCATAGATAGGTAGCCTTTCATTTCCACCAGAGTCCATGCTTAATTCCATATCATGGGCATGAGTCGCAAGTTCTTCAAATGTGCTAGGCTTGATACCTGGCAAGATGTAGCGGGTCCCTATTGCATGCCTTGGATGCATATCTCTATGCCAGAAGCTTCACTAAACCTCTCTTTACAGTTGAGGCTTGTATTCCTCCAACGATTGATAAAGTCAATAACTGGTTCACCCTTTCATTGACGAGTATTTGTAAGTCCTATCATACACACAGTACGTCTCGTGCTATAAAAGCGATTAAGGAACTCTTGCTCTAGTTGATCCCAACTATCAATAGATCCAGCCTCGAGGACTGTGTACCAGTTAAAAGCGTTTCCTTTTAGTGAGCGGACAAACTACTTGATGAGGTAATCTCCATAAGTCCTAGCATTGTTGCATGTCTCAACGAAGTGCGCCACATGGTTCTTTGGATTACCTTTACCATCAAACTGTTGAAACTTTGGAGGCTGATAGCCAGTAGGCATCTTCAACATATCGATCCTTAAAGTGTACGGCTTTGCGCAGGTAAAGGAGGACTTGGAAGCAACTTCATATTTATTTTTTCTAGTCCCTTCAATGAACTCCATTAGTTGATTGATTGGAATCATCCCTTACGTAGAGACTGGAATTTCCTTAGTGGATGCAACTTGTCGTGGGGGAGGATCAATCTCTTGAACTTTTGGGAACTTACTAGGTGCGTAGGTGTATTCTTCTTCCATCAAGATTCTCACCCCTATCTGTTAGCTTGTCGATTCTAGCATCTTATTTTTGCATGCACTTGGTCAAGCCAGCGATTGCTTCTATCCAGTTTGCCAAACTGCTCCTCCACAGATGAAGTGTTTGTTACCATGGCTTGTATGATTGTCGTGGACGATGGAGAGTAGCATGAATTTTCACACAGATTGATCCTTGATTGGCTCACAATATGTGGTGTAAGTGGGGAGGATCTATCACTTAAAGCATCATCATCTTCCTTCACAGCAGAGTGCCTGGATCCGGAGAGGTCAATCAGCGCAAGAGTTTTCTTGATCTTTTCAGCAACATTACTTCCTCCTTCAGGTGCGTTCGTGGAGGATCTTGCTCCTTTTGAGGATGAAGATCCTAAAATAGGGGTTGATGCGGATGACACTTGTAGTGCTTGTTGTCCTAAAGAGCTTGCTTTTCTCCTTGTAACTGGTCCAAAGCTTCCAAATGTAATATCGAGAATGCTTTCCACATCAACGTAGAACTTGTAATTAGCAGCCTTGGTGGAAGTTGATCCGCGGTTGATTTTCTTTTAAGCCATTTCGATGTTCTTGAACTTTGGTGATTGAAAAGTTGAGATGAGAGGTAGAAATTGTCCCATGGGGCGTGCCAGAATTTACAGATAATGAATTGTGCCGAGGAAATAAAATCAAGACCAAAAATATTGCAACAATCATAGTACTTGATTTCAAATAATATGAGTGTACATTCTCTATGAATCCTCGTATTCTACTTTTTCAATAGTAAATAAATCCAAGGGCCTTTGAGCTTGATCTTGAATATGTTGTTGTTTCCATAAACGATGATTTGTTCTTGAACTTGATCTTGATTTGTTCTTCGTTCTTGAGCTTGAACTTGATTTGTTCTTCATTCTTGAGCGTGAACTTGATTGCTTGAAGCTTGAAACTTGTGGAGGAATTTGCAGTGTTTGATCCACGAGCTCTTTCTTGCTTCTTCATATAACTTCTGATATCTTTTCTGAGTTATGAAAATCCCTATTTATAGTTTTGGAAGGGAGAAATAATGATAAGAACAAATTCTTTCTGACCAATCAAATTGAAGTGTGGCATGGATGCATTTGATTGGCTAGAAAATGTCACTTGCACACATGGCGCGGTTTCATTGGCCTTCTAATATGGCTTCGCATGTCTTGTCATTTTGACACATGACATGATCTTATTGGCTCTTCCGTTTGGCTTGGCGCGCCACATCATTTGACATGTGGTACCAAACTGGGCCTTTAGGAAGATGACATCTTAGGCTTAATAAAGTGGGCTCATCACTTTTAGCCCAATTAGATGGGTTAGCCTAACGCATCTGGACCTATTTATTAAATTTATATTTATTGGATTTGAATAACTACTCTAAATATATTAGCCCATAATATTATTTGGGCCGAAATGCATTTAATTGAGATTAAATCCAATTTTTTTTATGGATTTAAATTTAATAAAATTTTAATTGCCTACGATATGGACTAAAACAATCCCGAGAACTTGGTCTTAAGATCTCGACCTTAAGCAGTCATCCTCAGACCATAATTTTAATATAAAGGAATCAAAAATATTGATTCTACTTGTTTACATTGATCATACTGCAGTGTTTAGCCAAGGCTAACAATTGTCCCTTTTTAATGCCATGTGACTGAGTTTCACATAAAAGACTTGGGACATATGAGTATTTTCTTGGAGTTGAATTTTAAGCCGTAATAACAAATGATCTTCACAAATTAAAGCTTTGTTAATTAACATCATTGATTGACATATGCTCATTCATCATTAATTTATGCTCCTTTGATTTTCATCGCAAGATGGTTGGTTGTTTATAATATTGATCCTTCGCCCGTTCTTCACAACACTAAGTGAAAGCAGATTAACAAAAATAAATAGCAAAACTACTAGAAAGATAGAATCCCTTTCTAGGATTCATGAACCACAAAATATCTAGAGACAAATGCAGGTCTTTTTGGCTTTAATAAAGCCATATTAGTATTATTGAGCAAGAAGCATGGTTACTCCTTATGTCTAGTGTCCGCTTCATGATACAAAAGTCATCCCCAAGATAAGTAGTTTTAAGTACTTTGATTTTGTAAACCAAGGCAATATGGAGATTGACAAGAATGTCACATGTCGTATTAGAGCGGGTAGATAAAATAAAGGCTCACATCTGATATTTTGTGTTATACCCCATGTTTTAGTACGTAAGAGTACGTCGTAAGTCAATTGATATAAGCTCAGAAATAAAATCCTCTTTGAAAAGCTTACAAAGTTAGTTAATCATGTTAATGTGGAGGTTGCAAATATTTAAGATCATGAATACCAAGAGGGTTTGAAGGCATAGATGCTAAACGAACTGAAGAAAATAAGTTTCGTCAAAAGTCGACAAGTTGGAATGAAATAACATATGCTTTTGGGGTGAGACTAGGGTGCTTAACATTATAAGGAGATTATTTCATGAGTTATTTAGCCAGATGGTAGTCATGTCTTATGTTTTGAAGTCAAGCGAGTTGTGGAACAAAAGTTGGAAAAGATCATCATAAGTTCCATTCATAAATGTGTTGAAACTTAAGTCAAATGCAACTGAGCTTTCTCCCAATATACTTGGAATTAGGGGATGATCTACCTACAAAATTGAAGATCTATGATTCTAGTTTCTAACTCATTGAACTGTTTATCGATACAAAGTTGGAATAGAGAGATATTTGTATTTTCGCAAGACTGCACAGACTGGTAGGTGTCAAGTAGGTGCATCAACTACTTGCCAAAAGGAGAGGCCTCAATTAAGTCGGACAAGAGGGGACTTTTAAGGGATAATTAACTCATTTATTTCACTCATATTTCAGACCATTAGTTAACCCCTGCAACTACTCCCCAAAAATCCCACAAAAAACCTTGGTTATTTCGGATGCTATGATGTGATTCTAGTGCCGAAAACCCCGGACAGCTTGCTAGTTTCTCTTTCTCCTTCATATAGTTGCATTGGGGGACTTATTTTTGATGGAGAAGGACTATGTTTCGTGTTTCTACTCAGTCCAATGTAAATTTACACTTCTCCTTCCATTATCTATGCTTGTACGAGTTGTAACTCGACCGTAAAGACTAGACCTAACAAGTTTCGAATGAGTGGTATACTTTTTGTTGTTGCATCATTGTTGACTGGTTGTGAACTTATTTTAAGTTGAATTGATGGCTGGTTTATAGGATACGAGGCTTAATTATGTACTTTTGGCTGTGTTTCTCAATATGAAAGAAAAGACAAGTCGAAACATGTTTTAGAAAATCGAAAAATCAGTTTTGAGTTATTGAACTTGTGGAACTGTTTTGTGGGCTATTTCTTGTTGTCGTTGGGTTGTCTATTTTGCTACTGTTTTAAGAGTATGGAGAAACACCACATAATGGTAGGGTGGTTGGCTGGTCGTCCGTCGTTACATTATTTTAGGTTGTTGGACACTACTTTGGTTGTTTGTTTTATGTATGAAGTGATTAGGGTGTGTGGGCCGTTTTGTGGTATATTGTGATGGATATAAGGTTGGAAAATAATGCATACATGTTGTTATTGTTGTATTCTTGCTGTTATTGGTATATAGTATTGGAGGAGGGCCTTGTTATAGGGGAGAGGCTGCCAAAATTTACATAAACAAGCTAATAGTTTAAGTTGCGGAGTTAGCCTTCACTCATAACTGATTTTGAATCTCCTTATGTTGTGGTAGATTAAATTGAGTTATTTGAAGAATTGCTTGGAAGGCATTAAGGACTCAACAGAGTTAAGGTATGTCATGGCTAAACCTTTCTTTCATTTTGGCATGATCCAGTAACTATATGTGTTTGATAACGAGACATAAAGAGAAGTTCATATTCTTGAATTTATGTACATTTTCCTAGCCTCATAAGTTACTGCATTCTCCTTTATCGGGACTTTATATTCAGTTTAGTTTTGTCTTCTGTCAGCCCAGAGAGCAGAGAGTATATATATATATACAGTATTACAGTATTTTCACTACCATCGAGCTATAATCGATGGGCAGGCCCCTATTGGGCAACCTTTGATTAGATAGTGAGTTATATACCGAGCCTACTATGGCCGAACACCTATGAACGAGCCTAAAATGTCCGAGATACAGAGCCTAGTATGGCCGAACGCCTATGAGCAAGCCTACTACGGCAGAGCAGATACACATACCAAGCCTTATAAGGCCGAATATCTATTTTGCTTACTATACTGAGAGATTTGATTTAGTACCAGCAGTTAAGCATATCTTCAGATTATCTTTAACTCTCAGTTACTTTCAGTTATTATATTATCAGTTCAGTTTCAGCTTTCTGTTATTTTGTTGCCTTACATACTCGGTACATTATTTTGTACTGACCTCACTTTTGTCGGGGACGCTGCATTTCATGCCTGCAGGTCCTCATTGATAGTTGGACAGACCCTTATCAGCTTCGTTGGTAAGCTCCACTTCCTCGAAGTTATTAGTTCTAGATCTTGAAGTCCATTTTGTATATACAGATTTGATGGGTAGGTCGAGGCCCTATCACGACCATGTTACAGTTCAGTTATCTCTAGAGGCTTGTAGACGAGTCCTGTATATTTTTTATATCAGTAGATGTTCATGGCGGCTTCATCGGCCTGCACAGTTATACATATCACCTTTTGGGTATGTTTACCACATAGATAAGAGAGAGCTTATTTTTAGATGATTCAAAATATGGCCTCATCGGCCTAAGTTGAGGTTTACCCCTCTAGAGTTCTTAGTTATAGAGTGGCGCTCGGGCCAAGTACGGCACCGGGTGCCGGCCACGCCTCTTCAAGTTTGGGGTGTGACAAACTTGGTATCAGAACATTTCTATCCTAGGAAATCTACAAGCCATGTCTAGTAGAGCCTTGTTTATAGATGTGTTATGCAACACATTATATAAGCAGGAAGCTACAAGGCATTTAGGAGTATGTTCCCCTTCTTTCAAATCTACATCGTGCTATAGAGCTGAGTCATAAGAGTTCAAGCCAAGACTTATGTTTGCTAATTATAGAGATGCTTGCAATTTGAAAAATTATAGCTAGCTAGAGGGCTAATACAACAGAAGGTAAGGGCATTAGTAGAGAGAGAATTCTTCATGACATGGCCCTATTTGAAGCCCTATCGTGCGTACCGGATGTGCAAATTTCCAAATTAAGACCCTAAGATGGGAATATCAAATACACCCTGTGAATAGCAGGCCATGGGAGTATAATAAGGTAAAAGTTTAAGTTTCAACATGTAATTAAAGCAAGGTGAAGGAGGGTACGAGGTACCCTGTTAGTAAAGATTATCAATATTTACAATTCAGGCAAAGAAATACAAGTACTATAAGTTTAATTTCAACAATAATAGAGCTATGTACAATTGGCCACACCCATCTCAGTTATGCCCAATGGAAGATAACAGATATAGTTCAAGAGAATTATCATATATCAGGATCTAGCTTGGGTTAGAGTAACCCAGAATGGTGGATTGATCCAGGGGAGCTAAAAAAGTGAAACAATGTTTTGTTGAGATTTTCAGAATAAGGTAATAAATAGAGATATTAGCAGGGGAATAAGAAGAGAGTAAATGAAGCATTACGAGTAAGATATGATAAAAGGGTGGTAACAATAAATCATAATATGACAGGATGGCATAGTCTATAGTCAAGTAAAGGAAAAAACAAGAGGTGGTCGTCCTTGAGACTATAAAAGAGTATAAGCCATAAAGTTATATCCTCATTTCGAGAAAATGAGTTGGCGACTCCAGCGTAATTAATAGAAGGCTAAGTTAGACCTCCCGACATAATAGAAATCAACATAGGTTAGTAAATAAGAAAAAAATCGAACATGATTTAGGGACCAAAGGATTTGATAATAGCCAGCCTCGTAAGAATTTCAGAAATTGTGTTTCGGAAATGATAGAATGGACAATGGAAGAATAACCTTTAAAGTTCATTCAGGAAGTCGCTTTCCTAAAGCGAGCAATGTGAGCAGGGTTATGCTTAAGGGACTGAGTGTGCCAATTACACTAGGTTTCACCCTTGCGCATAAGAAATTCAGTTATCCCTTGTATAGAAGGGTTATCGCAAGGCGAGTAAGAGTCAATGAAGATGTGAAAAGATGCCGGAGATGAAGAGATAACTATGGACTAGTAAAGGGAGAATGCAGTAAAATGGCGAAAGGGGTGAGATTGCATTTATTCAGATCCTACATATATGTTATGACTCCATAACATTATACAAGAACGATGGCGGGGAGATGTAGTAAAGGTTCCCTCCTAGGATGTTATTGATAAATAAGTGTGAATTAGCACTTGATACATAAGGAGCTAGTGCGAGAGGCAAGTTAAGACAAAGGAAACAACCCAAGAGAGATTACGCGGAATATAGATATGAGAATGGGCCAATGAGTAGTTATTAGTTGATTCAGGTAGAGCCTGGTTATGGCTAGAAAAGAGGATATAAATAAATTCAGCAGATCGTGCAAGATAAACCTAGTGAACCTCAGTATAGGGAATTCAGTCTCGCAGATAAGACATCGTAATCCTTGAGAAATATTTAATTAGGAGTTGAGGTAGTTATAGTCGTCGTAAAAGTGTTATGGAAATAAAAGAGAGTGCCACGAGGGAGACCAAAAAAATTGAATACAAGAGTAACCGTACGAGAACAAGGGCACAGAGGTATGTAACTAAGGATATTTATAGGCGAGTAAGAACATCACCGTGGGGTATATAGTGTAATAAGCTTGCAGCATTACAAGAGTCAGAGGGTCTTCCCTAAGTGCTATAATGAAAGACTAACTGAGGAAATAAGGAAGTAGGCTTCAAACTAAGCATAGTAACCTAAAGAAGAAATTATCTTCTAACAACAGTCTCACTACAAAATTATATGCTCTCCATAACAAAGTGGCACCTATCGTAACTAAGGAACAGGAAGTAAAATCCAAAGTAATATTCGAGATCATATGAGTTGCACAAAATTCAAATATATGTGGGAACTAAGATAAGTTAAGTATTCATGCAACAAGTGGAAGAATGTCCAAGAAAAGTAATTGCTTACTTTAACGAAATGTGAGAAGGCACGAAAAGAATTATTCGATCTATGACCCAGAGTTAGTTACATTATGAACACACATAAGATTTCGGATATTATCCATGCAGCATATATGTTGACAATGATATAGCTACAGGAGACTCCAGCATAAGTTAAAAGTAAGAATTGAGTCCATGTCACAGACAAAAGCTTGAATTGCTAGAAGGTTATATCATGGATGTTCTATAGCGTCCATGAAGGGCTAAAGTAATAACTAATACCATGAGCTTCATATCAGAAGATAAAGTAAGCCTACTTAAAGGTTGAGATAGATGAGGAAACTAAAGAGTTACATTAGCTAAGTGAATCAGGAGTTTGATTATTAGACCCTGATGAGTATAGAACTCGGGATTCATAATATTGTGGAATCACTCTTAATACCAGAGGTACAAGAGAGATAGTACAGTAGTCATATTCTATCATGGCTTTACGATAAATCCAGTTAGAAGAGTATCAGCTTCATAAGATGTCAGTATGGAGCTCTTACCATATTGTGTATGCACTAGAGGTGCAAGTATTAGAGTAGAGCTTCAAGTTGTGGACGTGAATTCCACCCATGTGGAAGGGAGGTAATGAAAGCAACAGAAGATACTATGCAAGATTTAAAGAAAGGTAAAGGTAAAGAAGGTAAGAGATACTCAAGTGTAGAAGGTTGTGAATAGTCCAGACTTCAGATAGAGGGCTAAAAGCGCCGTGATATAGTACCTAGAAATGATAGTAGTGTCTTCAGTAGCATATCTTCAACCTATGGTTTCCATGTACTGAGAGGTCTAGTTAAGAGAGTAAAGAAAAGTTAAAGACGACGTGATGTCTCACTTGAGGTTCCAGAAAAACATAAGGAAATCTATGGTGCTAGCAAGCTAAAGGAAGGTTGCGAGTAGTATAAATAGATATATGTAGGTCGCAATTTAAAGTATGGTAAAGTAACAAGGCTTATGTAGATGGGAGTAAGAATAAGAAAATGTAAGTGAGAAAGTGATGAGAATAGGTATGTCCTTGGGATTAAACCCATCACAACAAGAGAGCTAATGGTTTCCATAAGTTATAAAAAGCTCAGTATAGCCTGAGTGAACTCAGAGGAGTTTAAGACTAAGAGAATTTATAAGAGATGGAATGCTTCCCTAGTGGTAGAATAAGGGTGTAATTGTGATAGATAAGAGGATGAAGTTTAGGCCTTTGATTGGGCAATGATTTTGAGAAAAGGTATTTCATGAACTGCACGATATTAGAATACCCCCCATAAGATGAATCACATTAGGATGCTATGAAATACGGTTATTGAAGTATAGTATTGACCCTAAGTGGATCATGCAAATAACTCGAGATGTTCTATGATGAGACTTAAGCCCTAGTGACAATATATTACATAATAGTTTCAAGTTATCAGTGGTAGATTATAGATTAACATCAAGGTGAATCAACAATAGTTGGATAAAAGTTCCAAAGTACGAAATGATATTTTTTTGTCACTCTTAAGAGGAACAGTAATGAGAAATCATTAAAGGACTTAGATTTATACATATAGGATAAGCAGCAAGAGAGTAACTTGGGGTTTTGTAGCAGACCTCGGTAATAATAAATCAAAGCATGTGTTATGGTATAGTATGACCAACCTAGATGCAGTAAGGTCATAAGGATAGATATCCGAGGCTATGAAACAAGATATAACAATAGTCGTAAGTTTGACAAAGTACCAAGCGAATGACTTCAGTACACCTATAGATGACTATAGGGACAACTTGCCATAATTCTATATATGTTCCCAAAGTGAGGCCTAGAGATTGACTAAAAGCTGAAGGAAAAAGGAGAGAAGAGTCACATAGGTGCACATATAAGGATAGAGTCGTACAAGCTGCAGGACATAAGGTAGCAACAATTACGAGATTAGAAAAAAAATTCCGACCACAAGTCATGGTGTGAGAAAGAGTCCTAAAGGGAGGAATGCCCTGGACTTTGGATTTATTCATAGATTAGTTGCCTATGTGGAAAGGCCAGCATGTAAGAGCTATAGGTTATGAGACTGATCAGTGAATCAATCAACATTCGAGGACGAATGTTCCAAAGGGGGAAAAATGTTACACCCCATATTTTTGTACGTAAGAGTACGTCGTAAGCCAATTGATGTAAGCTCAGAAATGAAATCATCTTTGAAAAGCTTACAAAGTTAGTTAATCATGTTAACGTGGAGGTTACAAATATTTAAGATCATGAATACCAAGTACCAAGAGAGTTTGAAGGCTTAGATGCTAAACAAATTGAAGAAAATAAGTTTCGTCGAAAGTCGGCAAGTTGGAATATTATAACATATACTTTTTGGGGTGAGACTAGGGTGCTTAACATTATAAGGAGATTATTTTATGATTTATTTTAGTCGTATGATAGTCATGTGTTATGTTTTGAAGTCAAGCGATTTGTGGAACAAAAGTTGGAAAAGGTCATCACAAGTTCCATTCACAAATGTGTTGAAACTTAAGTCAAATACAATTGAGCTTTTCTCCAATATACTTGAAATTAGGGGATGATCTACCTACAAAATTGAAGATATATGAATCTAGTTTCTAACTCATTAAACCATTTATCGATACGAAGTCAAAACAACGAGATATTTGTATTTTTGCAAGACTGCGCCAGGCTGGTAGGTGACAAGTAGGTGCATCACCTACTTGCCAAAAGGAGAGGCCTCAATTAAGTCGGCCAAGAGGGGAATTTTAAGGGATAATTGACTCATTTATTTCACTCATATTTTAGACCATTAAAACCAGAGTTAACCCCTGCAACTCCTCCCCAAAAATCCCACACAATCCCTATGTTATTTCGAATGTTACGATGTGATTCTAGTGCCGAAAACCCCGGACAACTTTCTAGTTTCTCTATTTCCTTCATGTAGCTGCGTCGGGGGACTGATTTTTTATGGTGAAGGACTAGGTTTCGTGGTTTTACTCAGTCCAAGGTAAGTTTATGCTTCTCCTTCCATTATCTATGCTTGTACGAGTTGTAACTCGACCGTAAAGACTAGACCTAGTGAGTTTCGAATGAGTGGGATGTTGTTTGTTGTTACATCATTGTTGGCTGGTTGTGAACTTATTTTTAAGTTGAAGTGATGGCTGGTTTATAGGAGAAGAGGCTTAATTATGTATTGTTGGCTGTGTTTCTCAATTTGAAAGAAAAGACAAGTCAAAACATGTTTTAGAAAATCGAAAAATCAGTTTTGAGTTATTGAGCTTGTGAGGACTGTTTTGTGGGTTGTTTCTTGTTGCTGTTGGGTTGTCTATTTTGCTATTGTTTTAAGAGTATGGATAAAAACTACATAATGGCAGGGTAGTTGGTTGGTTGTCCGTCGTTACATTTTTTAGGTTGTTGGACACTACTTTGGTTGTCGTTTTATGTATGAAGTGATTAGGGTGTGTGGGCCATTGGTGGTATATTGTGATGGAGATAAGGTTGGAACATGATGCGTACATGTTGTTATTGTTGTGTTCTTGCTATTATTGGTATATGGTATTGGACGAGGGCCTTATTATAGGGAAGATGCTGCCAAAATTTACATAAACAAGCTACTAGTTTAAGTTGCGGACTTAGCCTTCACTCAGAACTAATTTAAAATCTCCTTATGTTGTGGTAGATTAAATTGAGTTGTTTGAAGAATTGCTTGGAAGACATTAAGGACTCAACATAGTTAAGGTATGTCAAGGCTAAACCTTTCTTTCATTTTGGCTTGATCCAGTAACTACATGTGTTTGATAACGATACATAAAGAGAAGTTCATATTCCTGAATTTATGTACATTTTTCTAGTCTCATAAGTTACTGCATTCTCCCTTATCGGGACTTCATATTCAATTTAGTTTTGTCTTCTGTGAGCCCAGAGAGTAGAGAGTGTGTGTGTGTGTGTGTGTGTATATATATATATAGTATTAGAGTATTTTCACTACCATCGAGCTAAAATTGATGGGTAGGCCCCTATTGGGCAACCTCTGATCAGATGATGAGTTATATACCGAGCCTACTGTGGTCGAGCGCCTATGAGCGAGCCTACTACGGCATAGCAGATACACATACCGAGCCTTATAAGGCCGGACATCTATTTTACTTACTATACTGAGAGATTTGAGTCAGTATCAACAGTTAAGCATATCTTCAGATTATCTTTAACTCCCAGTTACTTTCAGTTATTTTATTATCAATTCAGTTTCAGCTTTTAGCTATTCTGGTGCCTTACATACTCGGTACATTATTTCGTACTGACGTCCCTTTTGTCGGGGACACTGCATTTCATGCTTGCAGGTCCTCATTGACAGTTGGACAGACCCTCATCAACTTGGTTGGTAAGCTCCACTTCCTCGGAGTTACTAGGTCTAGATCTTGAAGTCCATTTTATATATACAGATTTGATGGGTAGGTAGAGGCCCTGTCCCGACCATGTTACAGTTCAGTTATCTCTAGAGGCTTGTAGATGAGTCCTGTATATTTTTATATCAGTAGATGTTCATGGAGGCTTCATCGGCCTGCACAGTTATACGTATCAGCTTTTGGGTATGTTTACCACATAGATAAGAGAGAGCATAGTTTCAGATGATTCAGAATATGGACTCATCGGCCTAAGTTGAGGTTTACCCCTCTAGAGTTCTTAGTTACAAAGTGGTACGCTCGGGCCGAGTACGGCACCAGGTGCCGGCCACACCTCTTCAAGTTTGGGGCGTGACATTTTGTGTGATAAGAATATGCCACAAAGACTTAAAAGTTAAGTTCTACAGAGTGATGGTTAGGCTGACTATGTTGTATGGGGAGCTTTGGCCGGTCAATAACTCCCATATCAAGAAAATGAAGGCATCAGAAACAAGTATGTTTACATGGATGTATGAGCATACTAGGAGAGATAACATTAGTAGTGAAATATACATGATAAGGTGGGAGTATCCAACATGGTGGATAAGATGCGAGAAGTGAGACTGAGATGGTACAAGAATGTGAGGAGGAGATGCGCAGATGCCCAGTGAGGAGGTACGAGAGGTTGGCCATGGGGATTTGAGAAAGGTAAAGTTAGGTCTAAGAAAAAATGGAGATAGGTGATTAGGCAGGACATGATGCAACTTCACCTTACTGAGGACATAATCCTTCATAGGATGGTGTGGAGGTCGAGGACTAGGGTAAAAGGTTCGTAGCTAGGTGAGTATACCTTTTTTCTATTCCTTCTCGTATTTTCTTATACTTAATATTTTTACTACATGTTGTTCCTTTTGCTTCAGTTACCTTATCATCGTATTTATTACAACTTTTAACACTGCTAATGAATAGCTCAAACAATCCCCGGATGCAAGATTTTTAATGGATAATGAGTAGAATTTAGTTAACTAATGAAAAACAATGATAAAACTAGCAATAATCGAGAATAGAGTTGAATTCAATGGTAAAATGGTCTAGGGTTATTCATTTCCCCAATTGTCGGATTAATTCCTGACACATTAGCTATAATCTTTCCATAATACTTTATAAGAAATTTGATTTCTAGGTTACCGCAATTATCTCTCGATCAATTACGATAATTTACTAGAAGCATTCTCTCGAACTACTCTAGTCAACAATTTATGCAACTCAGAATTATTCCACCAAAGCTTTGTTATCTATAACCCTGCTTTTAAATTCAAGTAATTAATCTCTTAACTTACCCAAAAGTGGTGTTGGTCAACAACAATCTAACCCAGTGTTCTTTCTCAAGCAACACAAGGTAACTAGACACGATTAATCAAGGGCCCTTTCAATTAATCACAGGAAAACACATAGTTGAACAATTATAGAGTAAGAAACAACTTAATTATATCAAAACTTAATCAAGACTTCATCCAACAATTGGTTCCATCAACCCTAGATTAGAGGTTTAGATACTCATGGTAAAACAAGATAAAGCCCTAAGATAATTCATAATTCACAAAATAATAATAACAGGAAGAAGAATGAAAAAAACTCTAATGGTGTCTTGATCTTCTCACACTTGTTCTTGCCTCCAATTGAGTCTAAAAACAAGCTTAACCTTGACTTGGGCGAGTTTTTGAGTTTATATAGGGTTAGGATAAGTTTCCCACGCTTTACACTTTAGCCCCTAGACTTTCTCGGCCTTCTCTAGATCGATCGCGGTCGCGGGCCAACCGCGGTCAGACCGTGGTCATTTTAGACTATTTTGTTTTGCACCTTTTTCCACTGCGTTCCAGCTGCGGCCCTACCGCGGTCACGGTGGACTGTTGCCCAGTTTTTCTTTGCCTTTTCTTTCTCGTTTTCATCCGGGCTCTTCTTGATTGGTCTTGTATCTACATATTTGGCCCCAAAACACTCTATATCCTCCTCCTAACTCGGAGTAGCTCCTGCAAAGCATAAAAACCTCAATTAGAGCATTTTGTTATCCTTTAACACTTAAAACATCAATAAAATATGATTAACTTAGAGCAATAATAGCATGTACATCGCATAATATAGGCTACTATCAACACCCCACACTTAAACCGCTACTAGTCCTCTAGCAACAAAACCACTCTCTATAGGCCTAATCATCTCTGGGTCACTTCCTTACTCCTTATACCAAGAATAATTCACATAGGTAGACTACCTTAGCGTAACATCCTAACCTCAAGAGTGGACTCTCTCTCTAGACACATAATGTCCCTAACCGGCTTTCATACTCTCAGCTAGAGGTCCAGACTTACCCTCCCTTCATGAATCACGTGCCTACTCACCACAAAAGAGACTTGTGTCATGGTCATTATAATTCACACACTGAGGAGTTCAAATACGTAAGATTTCACTCACCTTCAGAAATAAATTCTTATGCCACAAACAACGCACCATAGGCTTTCCTGTAGTGTAATACTCGACTAATCGAGCCCATTTGGTCTAGAATTAAGTAGGACTTTATTTGGTTGTAATGTTAGTTGCGGGACAAGTAGGATACATGTGGGTATACTGACTACACCTCCCTAAGCACTTCAAAACATTTTCCACTTTTAAGCTCATACCTTTGTCAAACCTTCATTCCACCTTTACATCATTGAGTTAAACCCCCTACTTCTTTAAGCACACTTTCTCTTTTAAAAGCCACCACCATTTTGAGACTTATTCTATTAAAAATTATTTAGCTCAGTCTCTTTTTTTCTTCTTTTTTTTTATGACTGCCTTCTTAGTTCCACTCAAAAGCCCAACCAACCACCCCACACTTTAACTTTTCCATATTCATTACAATTCAATTGCTTATAAGAGGTGATATGGTTAAAAAATAGACAATTCAAAACTTGGGTAAGGCTTGTAACGTAGTTGCCAAAGAAACAGGATTACAGGCTCAAAGGGGTTAACTAGGATATATACAATCAGGTGGTTGAAAACATATATAGATAGGTTCAACAAGGAAACGCCTATATCACTTTCCAGGCTTGTTGTAGTTGCCAAAGAAACAGGATTACAGGCTCAAAGGGGTTAACTAGGATATATACAATCAGGTGGTTGAAAACATATATAGATAGGTTCAACAAGGAAACGCCTATATCACTTTCCAGACCAATTAAGACTACCATTTCGCTTCGTACACACACAGAGCAAGTTCTAGGTATTGAGTGTTAGCATAGAATACACAAAGCCTCACTCACACATGGCACATGACTCAATTCAGTTAGGACCATCAGACACTCTGCTCAAGGTGCTTAAGCCAACTTACGAACACACAATTTAAGGCTTTATTGATAGAGTCAACTAATGAGCCTAAGTGTCATACTAAAGCAATCTCTATTCAAGGTACCATGGAGCTAAGGGATCATATTTCTATTCTTTCCTCGCCCAAAAATTCCTAAACTTAAAAAAAAACTAACTACACCCGGTTCAAATGGAAACACTTGGAAAAGAACCATGGTTTAAAGAAAAACCAAGGGGGAGTTGATACACTACCTAACAGAAAAAATGCTTTTTTAATTCAGCTTAAGTCCCTCACGAGACCCGTCGAGAGGTATCCGTCTTCAGGCCAAGTCGAAGTTAATTAACAGCAACCAAAAATACCAAACAAATCTATACAATTGTAAAAGAACAACAACCGTCCCCCACCCCA